>NC_092362.1:1088092-1134928 GCF_030848805.1 Temnothorax longispinosus | reverse complement strand
ACATGAGCATTATTTTGTGTGTGTGTTTTGTCATTTTCTATATTTTATTGTTATCCGTAAAAGGAGATTAGCGAGATAGCGAGCCGCGTACGAGCGCGCGCGAGTATCTTTCTCTCGGGGTCACGAACAAACAGCGGAGGAAACGATATCTCGCTCCCCGTCATCGTTATCACCGGACGAAGTCTCCCTATCGGACATAACCGCTGTATCGATCCGCGACACCGCTCCATAGCCTGTCTGCCTGCCCCGGCCCGCCCGTCGCAACAGCGTTATATACATGGTAAGAGGTTATGTTGACTCCGTTAGCTCGCACCGCGCGATCCTCGACGACTCGCGCGTATTGCCCGGTGTGAGGCGCGGATCGCGGAGGAACGGATTGCACCTTGGAAATTTTATCGCGGAGACGATCTTTGTCAGTGAGAAAAATGGAGGGCTCGTCGAGACCCCCGATAACACGTGTACGTGCCACCGGCCGTAACCTCGGGCTCCTGGAACGGAGGAGTCCCTTCTTGCCGTGAAAGAGATATGATGCTCCGTCGAATGTCGTTGTCGCTGCGCACCAACGTGGGCTTCCTCCGCAGTGCTAGTCACGGAGCAGACCACCGATGTCTTGCAGAGGAGCCGCCGTCGCCGCTTGCACGTCGAGACGAGGACACAGTCGCGAGGGCGAGGAAGCGGAATGCGCGCCCACCAACGGGCTTTTCGCGTCGTCGAGAACGGAGGAGGTCGGTAAGAAGGACCGAAGGACCAGGAAAAATGAGAGCTGGCACCAGACGACGTCTGGGAAGGACGTTGATGTCGTGGAGACGGTAGCCGACTTTGAGAAATGGCTCAAGATGAGTAGCACGGAACCGCCGGTGCCGCCGAGCATAGACCTGGACGCAGCCAAAATGGTGGAGGGCGTGGATCGGTATCTGGGCGAAGAGGTGCTGTCGCACAGCTGCTTCCTGAGTAAAGATCCATATGGCTTGTCCATCGACATCGATCTCGCAGACGCCAAGAAGCTCAACCTGTCATCGAGCTACGATCCGATACTGCAGGATCTGACGCACAGCGAGAACCGGCTACTGGAACCACCGTGCGAGAAGGTCGTCGACGAGTTTATGCTACCGGAGTTCCAGCTGGATCATTTGGATCCATTGGCAGCGCTCACCCCGGACGACATGATGGTGGCCGGTGAGATTCTGCCGTCCGCGAGCAGCCAACCAACGTTAAGCGTGGAGAGTCAAGATGTCGAACAAAATATTTCCAAAACAGAACGTCCAACGCGGAACAATGAGATCCCGTGCGAGAAATCCACGCAGGTTACTCTCACGCAGCTACCGGCGAATTTAGTCGCGAACGAGATGGAAGATGCGAGGACAGAACAGGAAACTGTAGCACAATCTTCGGCAAGTTCCTCGGAGCTCTTCATCGAGGCTCTACCGCCGATGGAGGAGAGCTCGGCGAATATCATAGCGACGCCCATGGAAATAGCCACGCAAGACATGGTAATAGAACACGTGAAAAGGACGAAACTCGAACCTCGCATTATCAAGAAACGTCGACAGATGATGGAGCGCGTGGAGAAGAAGCTCGACAAGCATATCAACGGCAAGAGCTTTGCCGTTGATGCGGACTCGCAGGACGGCATGATGGCCGTGGTTGCTATATCCACTGACAAGATCTCCAACATGACGCAGATCGTTATCAATACTGGCACAGAGAAACAAATCTATCAAGGCAAAACCTCAGAATTGATCGAGGCGACAGGCAACTTCCCAAAATTGCCCAAGATAGATACTTCCGCCGCGGTTTGGAACGGCACGGTTGAGTATGGTACCGATAATCCGAGTAATCCGAGTAGTCAATATGAAATTGTTATATCCAATGCATTGGAGGAACTAGGCATCACCGACGACAGCCTGCAGCCCTTGTGCGCCACTGAACACGACAAGGTGTGGCTCTGCCCACGAGACGGCTGTAACAGACAGTTCGGCAGATTGTACACTCTGAAAGGTCATTTGTTGGCCCACTATGGAGTTAGACCGTTTAAGGTACATTAAAAAAGATATCGTGATATTCTATATTTTCTTCCTCTAATCTTTTTTAGCGCGGTGATATAATTTCGCAGCAAATAAAGTCGTTTAAAATTAATTTTGTGAAGCCCTTGAACGTACTCGGCATACGATCGTGTTTTTTTTTGTTTTTTTTTTTGTTTTTTTTTTCGTTTACGATTGTCTTAATTGGCTATATTTTTACAGTGCGACTTCGAGGGCTGCACTTGGGCCTTTTATTCCGAGTTCAAGCTGAAAAGACACAAGGAGACGCATCTGAAGCGCAAGGATTACGTGTGCGAGGTGGAAGGCTGCAATCGTCGTTTCACCACCGTCTACAATCTGTGGAGCCACGCGAAATTGCACAGTCGTCCCAATCGGATCGTTTGCCAGGTGCCAGACTGCGGCGAGAAATTTCAAACGAAACGAGCATTGGAAGTACACATGAAATCACACGACCAACGCCATGCACCTTACGTGTGCCAGCACGAGGGTTGTGGCAAACGTTACTACAGTAGCAACGCATTGACGTCACATCAGCGATCACACAGCTACAAGGAAGTGGACATCAAATGTTCGTGGCCGGGCTGCGGCAAGATTTTCGACAAGCCATGTCGACTCAAAGCCCATATGCGTTCTCACACCGGCTACAAGCCCTATCCTTGTACTTTCCAGGACTGCAAGTGGGCCTTTTCATCGTCCAGTAAGCTCAAGCGCCACCAGAAGAAGCACACGAATGAGCGCAAATTTGTGTGCGACGTGCCGGACTGCGGCAAGGCGTTTATGCGCTCGGAACATCTGAAGGAACACCGGCTGACGCACACGGAAGGTCGCCTCTTCGAGTGCTGTATGTGTGATGCTCGATTCTCCGCCAAGAGCAGTTTATACGTGCATATTAAGAAGCATCAGCAGACCAAACCGGATTTGAACGTGGTCAATGATATGTCCGAAAGCACTCCCAATGATCGGAAACGCACGAGAAGAAGAGAATCTCATTACTCGCGAGTGAAGCCGACTAAGCCGAAGCGATGGAACACAGAACTGATGAACGCCGCGGAGACTATCGCGAAGGAAAACGACGTCGAGAAGCAGGGCGCCAGCGCGTGTTCCCAGGGTGAGAATCAAATGGAGTGGCTATACCATTGTCCGATAGATACATGCGGGCATTTGATCAGCAGCGAGACCAGTCTACGCGAGCACATGTTAAAAGCACACAGCATACATTGCGACGATTTGCTGACTAAGCCGTCTTCAGACAATGCCGACGTAGATTACGTTTTATATACCGTGCACAACTCACCTCCAAGTTCACCCGCTGCCGTCGAAGAACAGATGGTCATGGTGACTCCGTGCGATGCCGTCATCCTCAACACCTCCTCGTCAAGAACGGATTGTTGTTTGCCGGAACCGGAACCGCCACCTTTCAACACCTTGCTGAAAAGCTCGGAAACGTTCCGAAATGATGCGCGAACTGACAAGCGGGTCGAGAAGGAAACTGTATCGGTGAAGGAGCAGGGCTCGGCAAGGACAGATCTAACATATTCCGACTGGTCTAAACTGAAGAAGAACAGTGCATTGATGACGTCGGTGGTAACGGAAACGTCGGACGTTGTACTGGGCGCGAGTGGTGATTTGAGCGAGGGTCTGTTGTTCACAGAAGAATTGCCGTCGATGTACTATCAGGACGATGTGGCAGGTACGGAATACCAGGTGCTGCTATTAGACTCAAGTCCGCTCGAGAGTGCTAGTAATTTGCGCGGTCTCGAGTGATTTTCGTGATGGACGCAAGTGATGATTTCTATTATCGTAGTCTCGAGTGATTTTCGTGATAGAGAGTGCTCTCGACCAAGTGATCGTATAATTATTTTGGAGACATGGATAATTTTCAATGTAGCTTAAGAGTGGCATAATAGTTTTGAATAATAATGATTGTTATTATATTAAACATAGCTTTTGTGGTAACTTTAACACGATCTGTGATCCAGGAGCTGGCCTCAGCCTAATATTCATTTGTACTACGCCCATAATCGCTTTAAATCGTTATTTTATTAATAAATCGTTGATATTTTTCCATAAAAATCATCATCTGTGTGCTTCATTGCTGTCGTTATCCGACTATGACGCGCGCTTTAAAGCCATACGTGTGTTTACAAGTAATTTATTATTTTGCTTTTAAATATATTGGTTTGTTATTTCAATTTATATATTTATAATACACACATGTATATACATTCATAAAATTCTCTCACACTTATTGGTCGATGTAATCCAACGACATTTATATCACGTTACGGGAAGTCTATGCGACTTAATACTTTTTCTAAAATAGTATCGAATTACCCAACAACACGTACTTACACCAAGTTGTAATTAAAAAAATATACAAAAATGGAACGTACAAAAGGATAGATATGCATACAATTCTTGATTATTTTACGCTACGGATTTATCTACATATGCGAAAATCTATCTTTTATCGATAACGGTTGAAAAAGATATTTGTTTACTGCGATCAATTGGCTGCACATACAATAATCATACAGCATGTAGACGCTTGAATAAGATAGAAGTTAGGTTAAATAGGAACTCTCGAATCTCTTTGCATGTTTTCTTCGAAACACACGAACGAACATTGAGCTCTTAATAAATCATTACGGTTATATTAATGTCATTCCAAATTGTATGTGCATCCTTATGTAAGCATCTTACAAAACATACTTTTCATTTGGTATCGTCTTAATAAATTATTAATTTAATAATTCTTCGTATCGAAATTTTCATCTAATTTACGCCAATGACGGCCATTAAATTAGTAATTATTATACATTATTAAATTCCGAATTTAGATGTAAATATAAAAAAAACCTCAGTTTTGTAAGTAATGTTAATAAGAATAGTTAACACCAAAGAATATTTGTATATCTTAAATATACACAACGTTCACGTAATCTGGAATGAATTCAATAGTGCAAAGCAAATGTGTAATTTTTATCTATCAAAATATAAAATGCATTCAATACTTTTCAACATTACAAAAATACGAGATAGTATAAATATCATACAACACATCATATAACACTAAAATATGAAGTGAGAATACAGATTCGTACAATTCAAATATAATGAAATGTTTGCGGAATGTTTACCGTTTCTGTTTTCCTTAGCAAAATTTGCACTTATTTTAAAATAAAGCAACACTATTTTACATGAATTTTTACTATTTGCCACTGTGGCAAACACGTGCATGCGTTCAAAACAATCGCGGCTCTAATAACCGAAGCGTTCACAAATATTGTCAGGCTTCTACGATATTGTCATATAATTTCTAAGAAATATAAGCACGTTTTCGCAGAATCTATACAAATTGGGAACGACCATACAATCGGTATATTAGCTATAATCATTGTTTTTCTAGTTTGTTAGAAATATTGCCGAAGACGAAGCTCAGAGTCATGAAAGCAGATCACCTACTTGGTTGTATCGCTCATCAGACACTGCTAACATCCTATTAATACTTAATCGTTTCTACAAACGAGCTAGATGACCACAGGAAGCTCGCTCGTTAGAGAAGGATTCTACTCGCAGGCGCAGCCACGTCAAGAAGGCACATTTCATCTTGCCCTGTTGAATATTAAATTGTCCCAATGCCTCGGGGTCTTACAATCCCAAGAGGATATTAGGCGGACAAAAATAAATGTCGTTCTACGTAAACTTTTATCGATTAAACTACTTCTATTTGTTTTTCTGGAAGCGGTTTATCGTCCGTCATGTTTAGCTGCGCAGGTTTGCTGACGTTCTCAGCAGTCTTGCGATAGATGCGGTCTCTGATGTTTGCCAGCATGCAAACGACGCAATGCAGCACCGTTACAAACGTAAAACCACCGATACAAACGAGCAACGTCCGCACCGGTTTCTTCCAATCGAGGACTTTGTAGATATAGTGGTTGTCGTGCTTGTCAAGGCCGCCGGCGACATAATAGATCACCGAGAAGATTATGTAGAACACGACGATCGATAGGCACCACCAAAAGTTCCGCAGGCGGAACGGTATGTTGGTGACAAATAAATCAATCAGCATCAGCACGCTGTTGCACACATGCATCATGATATTGAGCGGGTCCACTTTATGGATCTCCGGATTGTATACGGCGAGCCAGTAACTAATCGTCACGCCAATGGCCATATTGGTCGTTACGACGTACAGAAACCAGTATAGCCGGTCGGTGGACTCCAATTTGAGATCGCATGGATTGAAGCCGGGTATCTTCTGCAATCGCCATCGTTTCGACACGAGAATACCGCCGATCAACGCTTGTGTAATACCCAAAGTCATGTCCCAGTTGGTCAGATAGATTGGCCATTTCTCGTACTGAGACAGCGGTTCGTAGCTGCCGATTTCAAATATCGAACACACGACGAAGGCGGTCCAAGCGAGGAAGATTGTCCAGCGGTAGTAGAGATACCAAATGGCCACGTACGACTGGCACTTTGGTTCGGACAGCACACGCGCCTGCGGTGGCTCCTGTCTAGCCGCCTGTCTCCACCTTCGCCCGATCTCCAAGCACCAGAGCTTGTTCACCATTGCGCGGCGACCTGGAAGAATGACGGACCAATGATATTTCTTTTATATTTATTGTAAAGAAACGTGGACAATCGGCATATTTTAAATATGCGAGTTGAATTTGAAGCACAAAGATCAAATTTAATATTAAAAGACTAGAGGGGCGTACTTGGGAAAGTGGGTAACGAGATGAAGGGATACGCGTCGCGAAGAAAATCCTAGAGCGGAATCGAGAGGATAACGGAGAACTGCGCGCCGACGACGACTCGTGACAAATAACGAGGAGGCAGCCGATTCAACCTGAAACTGGTACATAGCGGGAACCAGCGGTCACGCTATTCCGAACGTGAGCGTGATCCGGCGATTAACGCCTTAATAAATGTAATTATTGTCCGAAAACGACCACGCGTCGCTCCGCCGCGCTCGGATGAGCAAGCGCACGTACGACAACCTCTTCCGGCTTGCTATGATCGAACGGTACAGTGTAAAAAAGAAAAACGAAACTATTTTATTCAGTATGCAAAATTTTTTCCTATGCACAAGCATAATCAATAATTATAACCCTCCGTCTGTATATGTGGGTCTACGGCGTTCGAGCCAAAAATGATACCTGCTTGTAACTGTGAAACTTGCAAGCCTGCCAGAAAATATTAAATAAACGATGTTTATAAAAAATTTTGTGATTTTTTTCAGATTTTTTAAAAATATTTTAAGGTAGGGAAAAATAGCGGCAAACGTGACAGATCCACGTATTCATTCCGAGGATGCAAAAAAAAAATTATACAGAGGGATAATTCAATACTTTGGATTCAATACGGCTATTCAATACTTTGGAATTTTATCAACATTTAAGAATTATATAATTTTTTAATACTGATGAGCCAATATGATATACAGATATAAGGATTATGTATAATATTGATTAATTTGATATGCTAGAAGATTTTATTTTTTCCGTCGAGGTTTATAAGATTTTCTTTATAATTTCGAAGGTTTTCAAGGATAAAATTCATCGTTATTACAATGGATATTACAATGGATATTTCGCAATGATATGTCGCTTTATTGACAACAAAACCTCGTCCGAAAAGATAAGTCGCTCACGAAACGATAGCGAGGCGGCTTTGAAGGTTTTTCAGCGGGCATTTTTCGCGCGACTTACATAGCGAGCATTGTAGGAAGAGCAACAGCAGTCGTTTAGAGGAAGGCAATCCTGTGAACGAGAGTACCATCCTCGAGAGAGACTGTCTCGCGATGACGCGACGAGTACGCGTGATCGAAGAGCACCTAACCTAACCTAACTTTTACCCGAACAGCTGCTTGATTTACGATGACAGCCGACCGAGATAAAACGCGCGAGCGCGAAAGAGGGGCGGCTTTTTTTAATACTTTATCTGAAATTCGAGTACTTGTGCGAATTTACCCCTCTTTTCAGAACACTTATAGATAAATAAGAGTTAAGCGATAGAATTGAATGTGTCTTTAAAAAATTATCAAAATTATTATGAGAGAATGGTTATTGTATTAAAGAAGCGATGCGAATCGAATGCGGCTCGAACGTCGCGCTAAACTTAAGTTGCATGCGATCGCGTGGAAGCTCTTTAAATATCGATCGATAATATATATTCGTACTGCGCGAACTGTTGATAATTTCAACTTGAAATTTGAATTCGTGACTTACTTCAGGCCGACGAAAACGAGACAAGTTTGAATCCGCTTCTCCGTCAATTATAATTGGCGACTATTAAGGTACGGAATAGGCGAGAGAAGGTTTCAACGAAATGGTCCGACAGTCCGACTGTCCGGCGGCGATCACGTTACTGGCGACGAGGAAAATAATCGAGGCGCAGGCAGGTAAGCGTCGCAAGGTGTGTGATTCACTACGTGAGTATCCAAAGTCTGCCACATTTGCGGCTCGAGGTGTTTGCTAATGGGCGACGATCTCTCATGCACCGTCACGTAGGGTTCGGGTGTTCGGAACGTGTCGGAGGAGCAGTGCCTCTCTCCCCGAACGCCGTCGCCGCGTGTCTCGCTGTGGTCTCGCGCGCGGCGCAGATGGGAGGCCACTTTGAACTAATTAACCTCGTTGGTCCGGCCGCGATGCTGAGGTTCACACGGCGTGACAAGAGAGATCGGCCGGCGCTCATACATAACGCGCGCCGGCGAACGGAAGGTCGCGCGGTCAATCAGTCAATACTAATTCACCGTTCATTTATTACAATCTTGGTCTATTATAGCCTGTTATACATTGGCACGAGCAAGTGGTCGGGTTTTTAAGCGAATCGTTATATCCGCCGGAGTATCTACCTTCGCGGAAGGTAGAAGAAAGAGAGTAAAAATAATGTATGGGCGCGACTCGAAGAAGATCGCCGCAGACAAAATCCGTTCCATGAAATTGGATTTCTCATCTCAAAAATTCCCAACCGGAACTGCGCTTCACGCTTCTTGAGCGCATCTTCTTCTTTTTTTAACGTTTATAATTATTTTATCGTGAATTTAGGATTATAAAGACATAAAAGTAGGAAAAGAAAAGACAAACGCAAACACTAGACAACGTGCAAAGTATACACGGGACTCTATTTTCGCGCTTTACCAACGACGAAATAAAATTAGAATTTGTAACTACGCTTATGACCTCTGAATTGATTAACTTTTATATTTAAAATTGACCATTTTAGTCATTGTTTCTCATCCATCGTTTCGATATGTTATTTGATCCTTCTAGATTATTTAAATTGTTTATTTATGAGACTAATTTTATATTTCTGTTTAATTTTTGACCGGTTGAACATGTTCTGACGAAGAGTTAGTCGAAACTTAAACGATTCTTCTTCTCACTATTTAATAAATTATTATTATTTATATTAAATCAATATTTATTTCTTGTTTGCTCGGGAGATTGGCCGTATGATTTGTATATTTAGGAAAAAAACTTTGGACATCGGATATTTTATCTACTTTTTACTTAGACATTGCAGAATGCTAAAAAGTTGTTATGTTAATTTTGTATTGTATTCTAAGGCTTAAGGCATTATGAAATAACAAATGTACAATGAGATATCGTTTCGCTAAAACTCTTATCATGAATTTACGGTTTATCTAATGTTTATTGAGAGTTTTTTTACAATGTTTCACGTGATCGTAGTAGGAGATAAGAGACTTTCCAATCTGCAAATTGCAACGCAAGCAACACTGGTTTACTAAATAATACATATAAGATCTTTATATAATTAGATAATTCGCAACATCATGATATAATAATTATAATTTATTAGCGTTTAAGAGAAATAAAAAAAAATGTAGTAAAAGATTAACGAACAATTATAATTATAGTAATTATTTTAAGTCTTTGATTTTAAAGATCGATAATTCGTTGATGTACTTTAATTTTTTTTTTTTTGAAATTTTAAAGACTAATAATAGAAAAGAAAAAGAATCAAAAGCAATCTGTGTTAGTGAAAAGAAACTTTTGATTAGCCTATAGATTTCACAATGAATAAGTTTAATTTAACTTTACATTCTTTTAGTTTTCAGTTAATGAAATACCTTGTATTATTCTCACAGTACAACTCAATTAATCCCGCCTTGTTAGCATTCATTTCCTTCCTAAAAGTATCGATCGTATTTCCGCGTTTCGCGCGATTGGGACTGTCAGATAAAATTCACATTTTCGATAACAGAATATTACACAGAATTCACACGAATGTTCTTCTATTCGCGGAGTATGATTTGAGAAATTTCGGTGACTTCTTGTTCGGTCAGCCGACGTGTCAACGCATGTACGACCGATGTCGACGATCGACTAAACTTGGCGAAGTTTCCGCGCACAAGCGGAACATACGTGAGAACAGCACGTCAGAGATTGATATCGGGATAAACGATAATCGTCGCGTTTCGCGGGAAGCGATACAGCGTAATAAATGTGCGATTACGTATGTCAAGGTAAGCGTCAATTGAAAGAGAAAGACAAATTAGAAAAGAGAAAGGGAATGAAAGATATCTTTTATCAAGGTCGTGTAAAATATATAGCTAAATAAAACAGTGTTTGTGCCTTCTCAATCGGGAGATCCATCTGACCCATCTGTGCAAACTTTTGGTTTTCACCTCTGTCTACAGAGATAAGCATCTATATTGTAGACAATTATGCATGGTATAGATGAGAGATCCGGGCATTTTATTACATTATATATAAATGTTGCGTATGTGAAGTTTAGGCCTAAAAGCCGATCGTTTTTCGGTGTTAATATAAATATTACACGACAGAAAAAAAGAGAGCAAAAATGGATTGCATATGCCTTTGTGTGTGTGTGTGTGTGTGTATGGTGATATATTAGCACGATCAGATAAGCTTGATGAGATCGTTTGAATTCAGACTGAATTTATCTGACAATGAGGTAAACTTGTCAATAGAATGTATTATTAATTTTAAAAATTACGCGTTACACAGAGATTTTTCCTATAACATAATATCAATGCATGCACGACTCTTTCTGTTAATTTTGGACAGATCTTTATCTATCTATCTTTTTGTCTATCAATCGATAGCGATGGACTAAAGACTGACGACGTGCTGTACTATATGTATATACAAAACATACATACACGCGCGCGCGCGCACACACACACACACACTACACACGGAACTTTTGAACCCTCTTTCGCAATTTAATATTTAATCGGACACAATGGACGCCGTTGGCAAAATCTTCATCGATTTTCTTCATGACCGAGCAGTTGCAACGTGTCAAATACATTTATTGTTTATGGCATCCCCGTATCCCGTACATCTATCAGATCAATATATCGGATTAATAATTAAGAATATAACAACAAAGATTGTTATTCCTATAGGTCACATTCCTATAGGCTTGGATTTCGCTAGATAGTAGATAGGGACAGTGGGAATCTCGTTAATCTATTCATGCGCGTCACTAATTAGATGACGAGGCATTTGGCTACCTTATAAGGTAGCCAAATGCCTCGTCATCTAATATAAGAGAGTCATAGTTACTCCCGCCGTTTACCCGCGCTTGCTTGAATTTCTTCACGTTGACATTCAGAGCACTGGGCAGAAATCACTTTGTCATCATAACTCTCAAATCACCTGTGATGGTACATCGTTGATATTGTAAGATTACTTTGAAAAATTTCGTTGAATTCAAAAATCCAAGAATCTTGATGATATCGCGATAATTTGACGATCTCACGGAACTCGAGAAATATATATGAATTCAAAACTTTTACTGGGGACTTGTGAGTTAATGTTTTACAATTCGGAGAATTCAGGGAAAAAATGGAGAAACACGCACCGCATAGCAGCTTCGGCGATTTCTTCGAGACAATTCGTTCGATGTGGTCGTTCTTTTCCAACATGTCGCGAATCTCGATCTCTTCGCACTGGGGAGGCATTTCTCTTTTATTTTTCAGAACGATTGGCTTCCTGTTCGACGCACGTTTCGCCTCTGACTACCCGGCACCGGTACCGCGTGCTCGCAATCAATCCCGGGGTGAACACCGGCGTGAAGTTTCCCTCCCTGAACCTTTGCGGACCTGTTCCCCACCGAGAAATCCCCACCTTGATCAATAAGTATACACGTGACAGAACGATATTCGAAACTATCCCGACCGCATACCGCATATTAGACTTCTGTTATTATATTTTTAGACATATTGAACATATTGAAACAAATACAAAAGTGGTTTTAATATGTCGTTTAATAAAATAAATCAATTTATCAATAAGAACAAAAATATACGATATATCGAATATTTTCACAAGTAATTAACGATCTTAAAAAAAAAAAAAAAAAAATAGATTCAAGAAAATATTCATTTACATAGTATCAATGACTTATTTTTACTTAATATAATCACATATTTATTTAGAATTAGATATCTTTACTTAAATTAAGTAAAAATATTTAATTCGAAATAAATATGTGATTATATTAAGTAAATAAGTCATACTAGTAGTAAATAAGTGGTACTAGGTAAATAAATATTTTCTTGGATCTAAATATTTTCGTTTTCGGTGTATATATATTTGTCTCTGCGAGAATGCGATATTAATTATATACAATACCTATATTTTTATAAATATTTATATTATTACTTTCTATACTCTATACAGTACTTATATAATCGCGTAAGTGAATTTCTTCGATAAAATCATGTCGTGTTGAAAAAGGAAATGCTTTTTCGTACACTTGCTGTAGATAAACATAATGTAAATGCAAACTTGCAAATTTGTATTATGTTTATGTCGCGTCACTGTTGTTCTCGGTTTCCTAAACTGTATGTATAATTGTTTCCTGTTATGTATAATTGTTACACGTAATTATGTATGTAAAATTGTCTTCTAATTATATTCGTAAGTCAAACCAATTTAAAATGCATTGCAAAACCTGAATAATCTTCGATAAATTAATTGCATTAACTGCAGAAGCGCACATGTAAAAGTTTAATATATTTGAACAAAATATGAAAATGTTAATTAAAGTATTTTGATTATCAAAAATCTGATCGCGGAAATAATAAAATTATGATTTTAAAATTACAAATAATTTTTACCGATTTAAATAATTTGTATCAAATACCTAAATTTGTATCAAACTGAATAAGTAACTTTTTACTTTGTGCCAGTGAATAATTAACACAATTAACAGTAAAGACTTTTATTCGACCTAACTGACTATCATTATAATTGTCATGACAATATACGACCATTGGTTTTGGTCAATTAATCGTCAAGATGTTTCGGCCATAGAGAATCTAGAAATAAGATCTACTTAATTTATTTTATTTCTTTAACTGTATTTATGAGAATATTGAAGTACATTTTAAGTGAGAATAAAATTTTTATTTTAATCAATAACAAAAATAAAATGTCTTTTAAAATGCAATAATTAAAAAAAAAAAAATTGTTTTAAACTGTTATTATTATATGCTTATATTCTTATATTATATGCTGGTTACCCAGGGCTTCGCCCGGGCGCGTCTTTTTTTTAAACGACTTTATTTGTGTTATTACATTTGTGTTCTAGCTAATCTTATATTCCACCAATGTATGATTCATAAACACATATTTTCAATAGCTTTCCACGTCACCCATGAGGTACTATTATTAACGCGTTTTTTTTTTAGTGGTGTCCCCAGTAGGCCTAATCCACTAATCGTTTCGACTCTTTAAAATAAAGATAATTCAACTCGACTTTTGGAACCTTTTACAGGCTGCGCGCGGACCAACGAAGTAAAGAGATTAGCGCTAGGCGGAACCAGCTGAAAATCTGCTAAAAAGTGCATTTGTTGCCGAGCTCTGGCATAAGACTTATAGGACTTCTGAATATACTATATTTTTTGTTTTATTTCCCTTTGGTATCAAAATATATTGATTTTCAGCGTTTCCTATTCTAGATAAACCAACGTAAAGTTGTCCGTGTGAAAAACACCCTTTTCTTAAATCTATGCCTACAAATTTGAAAGTTTGTCATCAAAATGGTTCATAGTGTACAACTGATGGTTCATTTGATGGACTACCTATTCTGTATAATACTTTAAGATTTGATTGATTAGAAAAATCTGAACAGGAAAAGTCATCAAGTACGACTATTTTAAAAATTTTTAAATTTTAAATATTTTAATTATTTTTTTTTTTCAAATTGGGTTGTAGCACAATGGCAGACAGCCCATGTTACTCAGGAAGATATAAGCTATCCACCAGTGTAAAAATGTTTGAAATCAATAGTTTTTTGAATTTAATAGTTTGTGAGACTATCCTGAACAATGGAACAAACTTTCCCCTTTATATAATAGTATAGATAATATATGTATAATAATAAGGTCCGAATATAAAATAAATTGGAAATAACCAAGAAACTAAACATTATCTTCTATCAGTTTAAAAATGATTATTAATCACAAAAAATTCCTTAAGGTTTACTCTACTCTTAAATATCACAATTATCTTAAATTTGATAATCATTTTTGGAAATATCTGCCATTTGGGCCCAATTGTTCTTAGCGCGTTTTTTTACTTCTTTTTTCTTTGCCTAGTTTTTTCTTAGTTTAAATATCACCTGAAACAAAAAAGATAAATTGTAAAGTGACATACTTCCAATGGTCATATTTAAAGAGCCTTATTTAATAAATGCGTAATTAAAAAAATATATATATATAATCTAAAAAATTGATATATATAAATTTGTTATTTTCTACAGCTCGGAGGTTCAGTAATATTATAATATGTTATAATAAACCATAAAATAAAGCATATTTAACAAACTATTTGAAATACTTACAATTTATGCAAACGCGGATTTTTATGCACACCCACATCTTTACCTAGAAAGTTTTTGTCGCACTGAACAGACGCGTTATTGCTGGTTTTAATTTCTTTTGCCTCTCTTCACTGCTTCTCATGACAGATCTCTTAAACATATACTCAATACTTAAAGCGCGTTTTTTTAACTGGTAAATAAAACTGGTTTAAAAGTGGGCCTTATTAGATATTCGGCTCAGGTATCTTATATAAGCATCCTATTTAAAATCTCTGTAAAGAATTTATTGCGAAAAATATTACCTTAGTCGGATAAGATAATATTTTTCGCAATATTCTTTACAGAAATTTTAAATAGAATGCTTACATACATATTGTTGCGCTTCTCGCTGAGGCGTTAGCCGCACTCGCTCTCACTCGCGCACTCTCACTCGCGAACGCGCCGCGCACTCCCGTTTCCGGGAATAAAGACTCTCTATTATTTATGGTTTAATGAGAAGATCTCAATACAGAGAACACGTCTATCTGGCTCCAAGGCCCGGCGCAGAATTATCGTCAATTGATTATAAACAAATTCGTCCATCGTCACAACAATATATAAGCATCAAAATAACATCAATTTAAAAAGATCAAAACCCATGGTCGAAACGTCTTGACGATTAATTGACCAAAACCAGTGGTCGTATTGTCATGACAATTATAATAATGATAGCCAGTTAGGTCGAATAAAAGTTTTTACTGTTAATTTGTATCAAATAAAGTTCGCGAATGATGATAAAATACGCAAATATATATATAAAGTAAAAAAATAATTTGATAAATAACATTAGGGTGCACATTGACCGCATTATTATATAATAATTTTTATAGCTCAGAGCTCAGATATAAATGCTTCTGTAATTTAAGCAATTTTATTTTTCAGTTTTTACATAGATATTACGTAAACTTAAGTGAATTTGTGATTTGTACATGTAAATTTTCAATCATAGTTCTTATCTGAATTTTATTACAAAAAGGTTGAAACTTTGAGCGCGTGCACGTTGTAATTATCTTACATAAATAATGAAATAATTTTAAAATTGTAACCGATTAAATGATTTTCATGGTCGATTTTAAAAATTTGTATCGAATAAAAGTCACGGTCGAAGGTAATTATACGCAAACGAATATAAAACGAAAATAATTTGTCAAATATGCACACTAGTAATTATTTTAATATTGATTAATTTTTACTTTATAAAATGCATTGTAAATGGCAATTGTCTTAAATACAATTAAAGTTTTTTATTTACACACAATTTAATGTTTATAAAAAATATTAAACTTTGAAATATTTGAAAAATATACTTGTGTAAAAAAATAATAAAATGTAAATATTGATTCGACAATCGCCTTTTTCAAGAATGGAATTTAGAAACGAGATCTTTGATTGTAACCTGAAAATGCTTGATTGTAAATTATATTGTGACATTTAACTTTACGCCTCGTTTAAAATTTTTCTAAAATCAGTCAAAATAAAAATTTGTACAGTGTTTTAAAAGTATCTCAGTGGTACGTAATATTATCGTGTTACATTCCAGATACCGTAATAGGAAGCCACGTCCGCAATGTCGAGCGAGTCCTTAACATTTGGCTGAAGCCGTGCCATCAGCAGCTCGTGATTTTCCAGGATTTCCCATTCAGTCTTGTCTTGATTTTGCCGGCTAAAGCTCATTTTGCGCCTTGCTTGCCACAGTTTACTAGTGTCACTTGAATCCATGTTGGTCGTTTGTTGATTTCCCGGTTACTGTGTTTCACCTGCGTGAATTGTACATTATATAAACTAACAGCTGAATGCGATTACTGCTGACGGCGAAACACGCCAATTTTTACCAACGCGCACGCGCTATGTAGATATTGTACATATGTAGGCAATCACCTTAGATAAACTTAAAGTTTTTTTTTCAATACTTTTAATATTTAATTGCTAGTGATTATTATTTATCATCTTGACCTTGTAATGTTTGAAAAGCGCGTTTTTTTTTAACAATTTGTTATATAAGACTTAAGAAAAACGGAGTTAAGATCACTTTGATCTACAATCGTCAATATTTCACGATCCCCCCCAATGCCGGAGCGCGGCATTTTCCAAATATTCGTCAACTCAAAAGCGACGACTCGGAAACAGAAGAGTGCAAAATTAATATAAACCATATTTACACGTTATTTATTTTTTATTTTATGTTTTATGACTAAATATTTTCTATGAATGTTGCATAAACTAGTTGGGAAGTTATAATAATGCGGAAATGTTATTTATTCGTAATTTTTGCGCCACGTTATTCACGTGCCGCTCCTATAATGCTCGAGCGTATGACGTTGCAGTTGTTAAGCCATTAATTATGTGATAACTTCCTTTTCGTGATAGCATCGTGGCTTTTTTAGACCTACACAATTTTATAATACCGCATAATATGCATAGAACATATTCATCGCAATTTGCTAAGTTTTTTTGCGAAAATTTGTTTCCTTTAACTTCGACGAATATGCTTGTCTGCATTCTGATTGAAAATGATGATCATAATCGGTTTTTCGGTTCGAATCTTTATATCTGTAGTATCTGTACTTAAGAGGTAAAGGATCGTATGTTCATTTTTTTAGCATTTCGAGAAAACAAGGTTTAAAGTTTTAAATAAGGAAATGATATATTTTTTTTAGATATAAAATTAAAGTAGCAATTTAATTTATTAAATTTTTAATAAAGTATCTTAACTGATATGTTTAGTAGTGCAACTGCCAATAATACACTGTATCTGGATTTAAAAATTAGACATTATAAAAATTTTTAATCCGACTTTTTCTAAACATTGTATCTTAGGAACTTGTATAATAATAGACATAAGACGCTTTACCATTATAGGTACAGTTTAAGCTTTTATTATACTGAAAAATGTATTAACTCCATTTTGACAAAAACTGGAGACACGATTCTTTTTACCTCTAAAGATACAGATATATAAATATAGACCTTTTAATTATTATCGTCTTTAAATTTTGCGGTTGTCGCGAGAGGGTCTTTTAGCTCCACAATTATACACGTGTGTAATGATTGCAAAACTGCAAAAACTACATCACGCGATAATGCGATGAGATCTAACACGAACCTCAGATAATTACATAATTCGATTTTATAATGTTCTCGCACGGCCGATAATTTTGCAAAGTGCTCTATTGTTAATATTGTTATTTATAGTCTTTCTAGTATTTTATTGAAATAAATGATACTCTCTTGTATTTTATAATTCGCATGTAATACAAGACAAAACGTAAAGAATAGAAGATATAAATTCCTATTATTTAGCAAAATAAAGCAAAGAAGCAAAAATAAAAACAATAGCACAGTTCTCCATCGAGGCATGCTATACTACTTCTACGAGTAATGCTATAAGTACTCATAATTTCTTTGATCATGTAAAATTTGAATCTAAAATTTTTCTAAAGATATTTTATAAAACTTTTAGTTAGTTTATAGGCACGGATCATTGCTGCCACAAGCATCTTATTATAGATATTTAAAGTTCTTTTATTTTACAAATATAGAAAATGGGCTAACTAAAAACCAAGCGCGGTAAATGATGCGCGAAAGTTTTATTTTTATTTCTATTTTACATATTTTCCAACCTTGACTGCGCGCCGACTAAATTTGTCAGACTTAAAACACAGCTCCGGTTGGAGTAGTAAAATCTTCCTCCTACACCTAATTAAATCGATTTGATTTAATTTTTAATGCTATATGCATCTAAATAACTATAAAGAAATTTCTTTTATTTTAATTATCATATGGAAAAAAATGATTAGCTACTGTAGCAAATTTAGGGACACCTAACATTTTTTTGCAGCGAAAGCTATAATTTAACAATAGTAGCAAAACCTTTTGCTCTTGCTGCAATAAATGTTAGGTGTCCCTAAATTTGCTACAGTAGCTAATCCTTTTTTTTCGGTAAAATTTTATTAGGAATACTATGAGAATTTGAATGTATATACAGATTTACGACTTTTATATACATTTTTTCTTTGGATGTTCCTAAATCTTGTGCGAGTACAGTGTAATAAAAAGTTTACTTTAATATATTACTTTAATATATTTTAATTGATAATAGTTTATTATTTAATTGCCTCTCGCAATATACGATTTAAAGTATATCAAAGCGTTCAAAGTGTTGGAGAGATTTGATATCTCGTAAAACCGATTTGTCCAGTTTTGAAAATTAGAAATTTGTAATCGCGATCAAAATTCAATCATTTTGATGCTGCTTTGACCGGCCGGCATGATTTTATTAATATCCACACGAGAAAACAAGAAGGAACCTTTAGAGCTTCAAGACGGCGCTGCTCGAATGCCAAAAATAATCGGACCGGAGGTGAACTTCGCAGCCGGTTTGCTCCGCAGTAGACACTACCAATCGAGTGCTTAATTCGTTATCGTGAGCTTTCGCGGATCCGTGTTCTTTCTAGAATAGAAACGGAGCTGAGAAATATAACGTTCCATTGGGAACGAATAGCTGTCTCCAAGGCAAAAGAAGAGGAAAACGGTCGCAGCGATTTTTGTTCATGCCGACGACTGCAGGTCGATGTTTCGTCTTTTATTTCGTGTTGCTGTTCGTCGTGTGTCTGGCTAAAGACGCGCACATGTAAGTTCCGCATAGTAGCGCAGTATAGAATATGAAAGTCATGAATGTGCTTTGGATAAATGCATTATAAACGAATTAAAGAGAAAAATAAAAATAAATAATGAGAATACGAAAAATTATATATATCTAGAAACTGAATAATATATGCAAATATGTATTATTTACAAGATTTGTTTTTGATTGTTATTAAAAAGTCTGCATATAAAATATAAAATATTTAAAGATAAGATTAACTAATTTGTTAATTAATTACCATATTTGCCTTTATAATGTATTTTAATTTATTGCTTATCGTATCACTACATTTTTCGATATGCAATAGCAATTATATCGATGTGCTTTCTCGGATATTTAAATTAAATATTCACGATTTCTTCCCTCAAGAGTGGCCAGATGGGCGGACAAGTTGGGCACCGAGTTATGGGAACTCGCGAACGAAATAGCCCGGCCCGAGGAATTGCTAGAAGTGAGTACGCGTGTTTACTTGAGATAATAAACATCAAATAGTAAAAATTCGGAGGAATCCCGCAATTTCTTGCGCAAGATAACATATTCTTCGATTTTATCCAAGCAAGAAAAAATTTAAATTGCAATACTTTTATTTTTTAAAGTTTTACGATTATTTGCAAAAGGTAAATCTATATACATTGTCCTGCTTTTATGCAAAAGGTCATGAGACAATGAACGAGCAAAACTACAGTTGAAACATAATTCACGCAGCTCCATCAGCAACTCTCTTTCCATTTTTACCATTTTGACTCGATAGATTCTCGCTTCCAAGTGAAGAATTGATCATGTACCTACATCGTTTCATCTGCTGACTGTATTATTCATTTTATCTTCTTATTTTTTTTCACAATTTTTAACTTCACATAGATGTATTGACTATTTTTATTTACACTCTAATTTATTTATTTATTTTTTTATTTGCTTTCAACTTCCATGTGGCCGCTTGTTAGACTTATTGCACCTCGATTTTAGTCTTCGCTTTTCATAATATTATTTTATATTTTTATTTTCTTTTATCCGATTAGTACTAGTTACGTTTCATCGTTAGTTATTATTATTTATTATACCATTCATGATCTAATCTCTTTTTATATTATTATTCAAATTATATGTGATATGTAATATTTTTTTTGCTTGTTCCCACGACCTTTTCACTTTGCTTTGCAAATACGAGCCTTAATCGACCAGTTTTCCCACTAGTTGTACAATATACTATTTTGCTTGTTCTCACGACCTTTTCACTTTGCTTTGCAGATACAAGCCTGATTTTAATTTATAATTTTACTTTTTAGTGCTTTATACTCAAGTAGCAAAATAACGTCTAAAAACGTCTTATTGACGTTAGAGACGTCATTAAGACGTTATTAACACGTCATTTGACGTGTCACTCTGCTACCTGGGTAATGCAACTCTTGTCATAGAAAATTTATTATAGAAAAGAATAATATCCTATTTTTTTAATAATTTTTGTAATATAAAATTTTGTATACATATATTTTTAAATGCCTCTAATTTATATATTTCTAATATTGCACGGATAAAAGAATATTAAACAGAAATATTAACAATTGGTATTTAACAATTCTTTTAGAAATACAAAAGCATGAACGCGCGAGTTGAAAATAAGTCCGGAGAAGAATTGGTCAACATAATCAGCGAAAATGTAGGTAGGATGCTGCGTCGGAAGATGGACGCTGTCACCTGCATTCGAATAGCAGCCGAGGACGCTGCAGAAAGCTGGGACCCATCTTCCTTGAACGTATCTCGCGTAAATTGCAACCTCTCCTACATTTCCAGCAAATGCAGCCCTGTCATAGGACATGAGTCAGCAAAAAAGAAGAAACATTGCAAGAAGGTTGTGAAAGAGTACGGGGACGTGTACAGGTGAGCAACTTACTCTGCCTCATTGTACGTTTCTTCTCTTCAAATAGCTTCGCGTGAAAATTAGTCACGGAATTATTTGAGTTAAAATGGCAAACATTTTGGTGAATTAGGAACGAATGATGCAAATAATAACTCCTTTACATTTGCACAGGACTAATTATTAGGAAGGATCTGAAGTTGATTCTTAAAATTATATATTTTTATGTAATTTTATATGTTTATTAATTTAAGCTTGCAAAACAATTTAATGGAAATTATTTTTAATAAATACGAGCAATAATATACCGTCTCGAAAGCAGAAAACTATTAAGTGAAATAAATCTAAGAAATATTACGAAATGATTCCAGAAAAATGGAACTGATCTCGGACTCGCACTTCTACAACATCCCGGTGAATACGAGTTACTCATCGGTTCATATACCGACCAACGTGTTCGATATCACGCCAGAAGTGGCTAGAGATATCGCGAGGACTGAGCCGCTGGACGATATGTTTCGTCAGAATTACGAATCCGATCCGGCATTGTCATGGCAATACTTTGGTTCAGTTACCGGTATGCTCCGACAATATCCTGCTATGAAATGGCAAACGAACCCCGAGGACGCCGAGGACGCCGAGAACGCCGACGATGACGATGATGACGGTAATAAAGATGATGACAGTGATGGCAAAAATGACAGTAAGAAAGACAACAATAATGATGATGTTGATGATAATTATGTTAATGATGATGATGATAATGATGATGATCATGATGATGGAAATGATGATGACGACGATGATGATGATGATGATGATGATGATGGTTCTCCTGCTGATTTGTACGACTGCAGGGTACGTAGTTGGTTTGTCGAGGCGGCCACATGTAGCAAGGACATGGTGATCCTAATGGACGTCAGCGGCAGCATGACCGGCATGGGAAAAACTATCGGTATAAAAAATCAGTTTTATTAAGAAAATGGAATTCGAAGTGTACAGTTAAAATTCTTACAATCAAATCTTATTGATATAAAAAATTTTAGACTTTTAGACAAACAATACAAAAAAACAAAAAAAAAATATAATTTTTAGCTTAATAAATTAATGAGAAAAATTAATAAATTAATATTTGTCATTTTTTTAATTGGCTTATCACGACTGTTAATTTTATAATTAAAAAGTTGCAATATAACGTTATTGAAGAGTGTACCAATCGCATAATCTTGCAATTAATGAAACGGTATTATGGCAGCAAAGACAACGGTGATCTCAATTCTGGACACCTTGTCGAACAACGACTTCGTCACGATGCTGAAATATAACAACGAGACGACCGAGTTCGTACCATGTTTCAAGGATATGCTGATTCAAGCCACGCCGGAGAATCTCGACACGTTTAAGAAATCTATGGACAAAATCGGTACAACGGAGGTCGCCAATCTCTCGATGGCCTTCACTAAGGCGTTCAGTCTACTCAAAATCTACCGGGAAATACGTGGCTGCGACGCCGACTCACCGTGCAATCAGCTCATCATGCTCGTTACCGATGGTGTTCCCGGAGGAAAACTGGGGATTGAACTGAAAGAGGTTGTAACATAGTCGTCACTTGATCGAATAAACTTTTGTTGTTGTCTCGCTTACCGAACTTTCGCGTGGCTGAGACTAACGCAAAAATAAATAACGATAAAATAGTTATGACCGTAAAAATTTTTTTAAGTGAACATTACTGATTGTGTGTTCTATTTCTTCTATTTTAGGTATTCAAAAAATGGAACTGGAAAGAAAATAGTACTCATGTACCGGTCCGGGTGTTTACGTATCTTATAGGCAAGGAAGCGACGAAGATAGACGAAGTCCGGTGGATGGTGAGATCGTGTCTGAATCGCGGCGACTACAAGCATGTGCAAACACAGGAGGAAGTGCGCGAACAGGTGCTCAAGTACATCCCGGTTATGGCGCGTCCCTTGGTGCTTCAGGGTGCGGTACATCCTATCGTGTGGACGCATGTTTATGCCGATGTCACGGTAGGAATCGTCATTTTAAGTGCAATATATATGTAGATCTTATACAATTGAAATTTCAATTGTGTAATTGTATTTCTTAATTGCGTTTAAAGAAAACTTGCCTGAAAATTGAAGATGTTATTATGATTCATAATAAGAAAAGGTTCTAAAGTTTTTAGAAGAATAATCATTTTTATGTTGTTATAAACGTTTATAATATTTATAATATTTATATTAGTTTTAAAAAATGTATAATTACAGTTTATTCGTCATTACCCTGGTAGAAAAATATCTCAGAATTTTTCATATCATTAATCAAAAATTTTATAAAAATTTTCAGATTTTCTCAGAATACTCAGAATTTTTTAGATTTTTTTATATGAATTGGAACGTTTTTCAGAAAAACTGACAAAATAAGAATAAAATA
This sequence comes from Temnothorax longispinosus, assembly GCF_030848805.1. Classification (NCBI taxonomy): domain Eukaryota; kingdom Metazoa; phylum Arthropoda; class Insecta; order Hymenoptera; family Formicidae; genus Temnothorax; species Temnothorax longispinosus. Next base: position 1,111,083 of record NC_092362.1, on the reverse strand, counting down.
TTTTTTGCTAATATATCTTTGTAGAAATCTGAATAAATATGAGAAAATGTGTGCAATTTATCAGAAATTTTCATACATACGGATACTGAAAATATTCCGAAAATCTTTATCTAATTATTTTTGAAAGTATCTGAGCATGTATTTTTTCAGCATTTTTCATATAAGTCAATTTTTGCAAAATTTCTGAGAAAATATGAGAAATTTTTTCACCAGGGTACGGGTAATTTCGCTTTTCTCCCAATATTTTTTACGATGTTTAAATGTTTTGTAAAAGCGGAAGCATACGTAAAAAGAATAAAACAAATATACGTAAATCCCATCAGAATCCGGCACTTGCCGCTTGGCTGTGGCTGGTGATGAAGAATGAAGAACAAAACTCGCGACTACAAAAGTATAAGAAAGGAACAAAGCTGGGCGTGCAAACAAACAGGGACGCAATCTACATACTGCAGGTTTAGATACAATCAAGAAAACACCCTCGTTGCCTGTCCCTAGGCTTTCCAAGCACTCCGTGTAGATCTGTATCGCGCTATATCTCCCTTGGCACAAGCTTCTGTATTTAATATCTCGAATATCAAACGGAGTATACAAGAATCACGCGATGCGATTTCGCTAAAATTTTTCTTTTAAAAATTTTTTAGATATTAAAAAATTCGTTTTAAATCAGTGGATAATTTCTTATTTTACTTTGTTTGATAATTCGTGTAAGATCAAGTGAGGTAATAAAAAATGGCATTTGATTTTTTATTAAATAAATATTAGGTATTATACTTTTCGTTTTTATAATAAATATGAATTGCTGTATGTGTTTAGATTATGATTTAATTGAATATACCTCGCTTGAGCTTAAAGTCAAATGCTTGGTATCTGGAGGAATTAGCCTTAGTTGAAGTGTCAACCTGGAGAGCTGGACAAACACACCCGCAAGTAATTAATCGCTAGGTATTGGGATATGGCTAATCGATGCACCGAGTGGTCTCTGGCCAAATTGGTTATTATTAGGAGGCTGAGAACTTGGTACCTCGAGCTAGGTTTAGTACCCTGAGCTATTGGCTGGGCTTTCATCAAGTTTACTTTTATTCATTACTTTTTTTATTTATTTCCCATTATTAGATCAGTGTTAGCTGCTATACAAGACGTTCGGGATTAAGCGGACAACCAAAGACTCTTTAAAAATAATAAAATATCACCCGACGATGAGATTTCTTAAATCAGATTTTGATTTAAAAATATTACACGCGATGAAAAATGTGTATTTGTATAATCAATTCTTGCGAGACTTTGGTTGCACCCTTGGTTCCGAGACGCGCTCTGTATTCCTCGGCATTGGAGTGACCGAGAGTGGATTTAGATAGCGTGGCTCTTCGCTTTTATTCCAACCTGTTGGAACTTTTATTCCACCTCTGATGTGTTCACTCCTCTTAACGAAAATTGTAAGAGGACGATATATCGTCGTCGAAACTGTTCTTCATTCTTGCGATCGCTCTGCGTAGATGCAGAAGGACGAGAACATTGAGGAGGACCCGGCCATCCTGAACACCACCGCCTGGGAAGAATATGAACTGTTGACTTCTGTGAGCACACCTGTGTTCGACCGCAAAAGCAACCGCGAAAACATGACAGATGCGAAGAATGACACACTGTTCGGCGTGGCTGGCACGGACGTGCCGATCGACGACATCCGCAAACTTACGTTGCCATACAAACTTGGCGTGAACGGTTACGCCTTCATTGTGTCTAACAACGGCTTTGTGATACTGCATCCAGACCTCCGGCCGGTCTACAACGGTCGGCTTAAAATGAACTATAACAGCATTGACCTTACGGAGGTGGAGATACTCGATGATGGGCGCGGACCAAGGTAATGTAATGACGTTTTCATCATTCATTATTATAGTTTCTTCCAAAGATCATATACAAATACAAAATATTGAATCAGTTACTAAAAGAAGTGTGCAAATTAGAAACTTGCACATTGTTACCTCACCATTTATTTTCGCTCATAAAGCTTCCTCCATGAGGAATTAACAAAATTATTAGTATATAAAAGATTGGCTTTCTCACAGAGAAAGCTTTATGAGCGAAAAAAAATGGTAAAGAAGCAATGTGCAAGTTTCTAATTTGCACATTTTTTTTATTTTTATATAACCTTCACAGAAAATAGACAATAAATAAAGAAACTTAATTTGAATAACAGTTTGGGATTTTCTCAATATATTATTGTTTAATATAATAATATATTGAGAAAATGTCAAACTTTTTTTATAATAAAAAATTAGAAAACTTTATATTTATAATTCAAGCGTAAAAAAATTGTTTAATTCAAAATTTCATTAAAAATTCCTTTCATCAGTTCTCATCAAAATCAAAACCAACCTTTCTTCAATGATACTCTTTATTTAAAAAAATTTAGCCCGATATTTCAAAATTCGGAAGTTGGAACTTTCACAGGCAATTTTTTAAAAAATTAAAACTTCCTTAAAATCTAAAATACTATAAATTTTTATAAAAATGACAATAAATAAATGTTGTACAACTTTACTTGTGTGTGTTGCGCGCGCACGGGACATTAAAAAAATGCGTTTTTTTGACGTTTTATTTGAACATTCTGAACACATTGGCATCGAAAAATAAATCTTATATTTTTCGTTGAATTGTTACGTTTCTTTTGTTATTATCTTTTATTTGAAATGTTTACTAATTATAAACATGCACAGGGACCCGGGTCCTGAAATATTGGAGCTGAGATCAGCGTTAGTGGATCATAAGCGAGGTAACATGACAGAGATTCCCGTGAAATTACATTACGATGACAATCGTCGGGTCCACTTCGAAAAACGTGATTATTTCTATGCGCCTCTACCTGGCACACCATTCAGCCTTGCAGTTGTTATACCTAACTATGGAACTACGTGGATTAAGGTAGAAGTAGCATTAGAATCGCAATTTCCCTGATAGAAATATTTTACTGAAATTATCTCTCAATTGATCTCAATTCATTATTATTCCATAAGTTTTATGATAAGTAATTACAGAATTAATTGCATTAAGTGAATAATTATTTACATAATTGTGCAGATTGGTATTGTACTCAAATTGAATATGTACTCAAATAATTGCATGCCAAATTCTTCAAGGTTGGCGACGAGATCCGCAGGAACCAGAACATGAACGTGAACGTGTCGGATTACTTTGTGGGCGATCATTGGCGCATACATCCGAGCTGGGTGTATTGTCGTTACCATTACCTGGAGGGTCATGAATTTAACAGTCCGGAAGACGAATTGCGCCACTTCTTGGCGCTGATGAGCCGGCCTAGTTGGCGCTGGTCCGAACAATATGAGGCTTATCCGTCCATAGACGAAGACATCGAAGAACCCAACTGTGGCAGGCAGACACTCAAGCACGACGATTACTATTGCAACAAAGAGCTTATGCAGCTGCTCGTGTTCGATGCCAAGGCAACGAACGACAGCTTCCGCGGTGACTATTTGGAGGATTTGCCCCCAAGGGCTCGGAATCTGGCACACCGCTACGGTATCTTTGTTAGGTTTATCGCGACGCAAAGTGGCCTTACCAGGTGGCATCATTTAAAGGCCAGCAAACTGTCGAATGAGGATGACGGCATTATTTTTGGCGATCTTCATAGACGAGCAGTGAATGAGCCCTGGTACAAAGGCGCGATCTTTCAGAATGAGTTGGATTCCAACAGTATTTCTATATCTGGTAAGAATTTTATTTTTATTGTGGATAAGACACAGAACTTTTTCTAATTAATTTTTTGTATAAATATATCCTAAGTCACTTACTCTTAATTACAAATCCTCCGATTTACTTAAAATGAACATTTATATAATTTATTATTTATTATACATGATTTATGATTATATATCTAATTGTGAGATGGTCTGGGTAGTGTAATGTATTATACAAAACACACAATATCTCATATTATAGTTCCATGGGAAGCAGGCGCCGACGCGATAGTGACAGCTTCGATGAGCCTATCGCCCAAGGACGGCGGTAGGAAAGCGCCAGCGGCCGTAGTGGGTTTTCAAATGCCGATGCGAGATCTGTACAAGCAGTTCATCGCGGTAACTTCAGTAACAACGAATTCGATGATGAATTGTTCCAACATTTGGATCGACTGCTACCTATTAGACCAGAACGGCTACGTGGTGATCTCGGACGCACATAACGACACTGGGCAATTTTTGGGCACTCAGGAGGGCGCCGTTATGGTGTCTATGGTCAACCAGGGTGTTTACAATCCGGTCGAGATCTATGATTATCAAGGATGGTGTCAAGTGGTCGTAAGTAATATATGCCAAAGAGTAATTCGGTGGTTGATAAGAATCAAAGAATATTAACTATATTAAAAGATCACATTTAAACATATCTCAAAGTTGAATTTTTAATAATTATAAAAATTATAAAAGTGAAATTATAAAAGAGAATTTTGTATTTAGAGGAAGAATCAGAAATGGCGCGAAGAACAAGCTGTTTCCAGAGTTCCTCTATTATGCTTTTTTATTTTATAAAAGAAAAAGGATGCTTTTTTATCGAGGCGCGAATTGTTCCAGCGAGTCGGAAACTCCGCCAACAGCTTGATAGAGCCGCTGCAACATGTTGCAAGGTTGTTACTCTGGTTTCTGCTGCGGTTGATGTGGTTCACGACCCAGTTTGTAAACTTGCCCGGCATTCACGGCAAATTCCATTTTGATGAGGATGCACCAGATCCGGAACCACCACCGGAACCCTATCTCTATCTCTATCCCTGTGATCAAAAGCGAACACTCTACATGTTGAACGAGACCGTCGCTGCTAAAGGCGTCACCAATCACTCCGACTACTGCTCACGACCTTTCTACGCTCAAAGAGTAAATATTTTCTATTTTGCTCGAGAGTCTCGAGACCAATATAATTTTACGGTTTTTATAAACTAACAAGGAAACCTACGGAAATGTCCCCCTCCGATTTTGATGAGCTTTTAGTATGTTGTTCTCTAGATGAAAATATTAAGGAACACGTATTTTTTTTTACGTGCCCATACGCGTGTTTAGGGGATGAAACATCCCTTCGAAAGAAATCGACTTTCCTCTTTCGAGAGTTTCGAGTTGAATATCTCCGAAACTATAAAAGATAGAAAAAAATTTTTTAAACAAAACTTGAATGGTTTTAGAATACACTTCCGTGGGTTTCCTTGTAAGCTGTAAAATATTGTCTTGCCGACTTCAAATGTAGTAATCATGCTAACATATTTCTATCTATTATAAGTGTCTAGTTTGCAATTACTAATACTTTATTTCTAACTCTGATAAGCGCAGCGGTAGGGGAAAGTGGGGTAATAGTGCTAAGGTAAATACCACTGTGTCCTATTCTCCTACTTTCCCCTAAATAGTTTTTAATTAATGCAGAGATTTAGCATATATGAAACTACGACTACCATACGATAATGCCATACTTTTTTTGACATTTTTAATGCTAAAGAAAGTATTGAAAGAAACACGCAGGTATTCTCTTTAATAGTTTTTATTCTACTTGCTAATTTAATTTTTTCCAATTATTTCAGTATTTAATTGCATTTAAGTTCACATAATTAATTAAAGAGAATTAGTTTTTTAAATCAAACTATCGTATATATGCATTAATTTGCACCGGACATCATCATGCATGAATAATTAAAAACAATGATTCATACATAATGTTGTGTCTTCAATCTCTTTTGTTGTGTCACGATGGTAATTATTCACTTTGCAATGCGTTAGACTAATGCATTTAAAGTTTAATAGATGTTTAATAGATCAGCACGCTACATATTTTGCCATCATCGAATATTTTAATTATGTCAGAAATAAAACTATAGAACAGATCTGCGAGATTTCTTGAATTATCGATGATATTAATGCTCTTTTCTATTTTCTATGTCTTTTACTTTTCAACTTATAAGACGATGTGATATTTATTAACGTATTTATGCCGTTGGATCAATTTATGAGAATTTTATGAAAAGACATCATATTGCACAATAGTTTTCAGAAAAAATAATCATCTATAATAATTTATAGGTGCCACACACTAATCTATTGCTGGTTGTGGTAAACAGCATGTACCCGACATGCTATAGAAGATTGGCAGTAACACCCGTCAACATTTTACCCTCTGAGTACACAAATAGCACAGGCGACAAACCCTGTCACAAGATCCCATTGAATGCCCTGAAGAGACGCAGGTTGAAGAATTGCTTTACGGAACATCCTCTGGAACTTGAGACTTATGAGACCTATGGCTGCGGAGCATCTGCATTGATGGTGTCCTTTTCGCTGTTGTATATCATTATTGCTAGGATTCTATATGTCTTTGTATGATGGCAAATTAGTCGTCCTTGATACATGTGGTAATTGTACTGTCTTAATTAACAACATTTAATATTTAAATAAGAAATAAATAAATAATGTTTTAAAGTTTGAATTTTCTCCTATTTTTTTCACAGATCATTTATTCAAGGAAACACGTGTGACTTGTATTATATCCAAAGTTGAAACCATGAAGTATAATTCTTGACATATCATTTATGACATCATCAATAACACTTATAAAAAATACGATATATACGAAGTAGTATTTACATCGAAGACGCAGCAAGCTTCGATGAACAATTTTAATTAACTAACGTAGGTATCGTTCGAGGCAACGAGGAATTTAGGAGTAGTAAATTTTATTTTTTAATAAGTACCCTAACACGTATTCCACTTGCCCGACAATCAAATGTATATCGAAAGATGAACAATCCTATCACGTCTTATCATCGACGCCGACAGTTGGCGTGCTCACGCGTCGTTTGCTCGTGTTTCCGTGCGCAAGCCTGACCGGAAAATCGATAACCCTGGAAAGCGCTTATAGACACCGAGAGCGAGCTGCCGTAGGCCCCGCGTGAGTCGCCACAAAGTTAGTGTCGTGAGTGAGTGCGCATACGACGACGACGATCGACGACGATCGACGTCGAATAGAACGACCGCGGGCATTCTTTATGTGAAACGCAAACATCAATTTTATTTACCGTGTTCTCGCGCACGAACAACCCCTTAAGGAGCGGACCAAGGTGGCCAGCGGGTCAGGGAAAGTTATGAGGCCCTGCTTCATACCTGTCGTCGTCGTCCTGATCCTGATCGAGGCACTCGACCGTAGCGACAGCATCTCCCATAATATGTAAGTACACCTCGTGGTCTGGCAAATCATCTGTCTGCTCTTTTGTTTCTTCTGATCTCTTGCGATCTTGTTTTATTTTTGAATTCTGCGGCAATAACACGAGCTCGATCACCCCACGTTCACATGGCGGTAATGAGGCGATAAAGTGATATTTAGGTCAACCGTGAAGGACTGTGTTTCTTGATGGAATCGTTGCGATGACGGCATGTCCTATAAAAGACTTTCGGAAATAAAAGAAAATTTTGCAGAAATTGTTTGTCATTAATATTTGTTTCGCCAAGAATATCACAGCCACACGTTATTGTTGATGGTTGAACAAGAACTGAATTATTATGTACTTTTAGATTTATATGCACGCGGTATCTTTTTTCAGAGAAAGAATAATTTCTTTTGTTTATTCGTGGACAAGAGTTATGATTCGTTACTTCACTTTGAAGAATAATTTCTTTCATGAATCAGATTACCATCGTTTCGTCAGATTGCTATTTACACAATGTTTTGTTACCTTGTGAACGAACAATTTTTATTTGCGCATTCTATTTATTAAAGTAGATATTATAAATTAATTATAATTATTGTTAAATCATTATTCTGACTTCGCGATAAGAAACTAAAAAAAAAAAAACATAAGACAATGTAAATAAAATAGTAGTAAAACGAATGTCTTTATCCAGAGTTCTTTATAGAAATCATTATCATTATTTTATGATTATTTTACTATTTTAATTGGCAGTGTGAAAGGATGGGCGGACAAGCTAGGATTCGAGCTCTCGCAGTTGGGAAAATTGGTGACGAACGTGGACAAGTTCGAGGACAGCTATAAGTCGGCGGACATCACGCCACGTGACGGAAGTGCTCTCGTCCGCGAGATCGCTAAGGACATCAAGGCTATGATGGAGTTGAAGATCTCGGCTATCAAGGTACGATTCTTCTATTTCATCTCATTTATATATGCTGAAGTTTTTAAGCTGCAGTAATAACAACAGACAGTCTCGCTTCTTTATCATTATTTAACATATTGTTTCATTTGAATTTTGTAATTGCAAATTATAATTATTTAGGGATATAATTATTTAAGTGACTTTGCTTTTCCTTTTCAGAGGATAATGGACGTGGCTGAAACGTCGGCGCAATCATCCCCCGATGTTGATCCGCCGGAAACCTACGAGTTCATCAATACGAAGAACATCACCATCGACCTCGAGAAGAGTCTTCACTTTGGTGGCGACGTGAATCTCGATATGTCAGCGGTGCACGTGCCCACGAACGTGTATGAACGCGCTTCGAGTGTCATCCGGGCGATTAAGTGGTCCGAGACGCTTGATCGCACTTTCATCAGCAATTACGAGCTGGACCCGTCGTTGTCCTGGCAATACTTCGGCAGCGCGACCGGTTTCATGCGTCAATATCCTGCCATAAGTTGGCCCATGGAGCAGGTGGATTTGTTCGACTGCAGAACGAGGAGCTGGTACATCGAAGCGGCTACCAGTCCGAAAGATATTCTCATCCTGATGGACACGTCCGGTAGTATGACCGGTATGCGGCGGGAGATCGCCAAGCATGTGATAAACAACATCCTTGACACTCTCGGTAACAATGATTTCGTCAACATCATTACATTCTCCAACGAGACTAAAGAGGTAAGAATCAACGGAAAGAATTAAATTTGTCAAGCCAGAAAGAGACAAAAAAAATATTAAATATTATATTAGTAAAATTATTAATTAATAGCGACACGTTTACAGGTAGTGCCGTGCTTCAGTAATACCTTGGTCCAAGCTAATCTGGCGAATATACGAGAGTTGAAGCGAGCCATCTCGGATCTCAATACGGAGCAGATTGCCAACTTCTCTCTGGCTTTGACGACCGCTTTTCAATTGCTCGAAACATTCCGCGACGAGCAATTGAAGGGTGCTAGATGCAATCAAGCAATCATGCTGATCACCGACGGCGTACCATACAACTACAAGGAGATCTTTGAGGAGTATAACTGGAAGGGTCTGGACGACCCTTCGAAGGCCGATATGCCTGTCAGAGTATTCACCTATCTGATCGGTCGGGAGGTGGCAGATGTCCGGGAGGTGCAGTGGATGGCTTGCGCCAATAGAGGATTCTACGTACATTTATGCACCCCGGCGGAAGTCAGAGAAGAGGTCAGTAGACCGAGATTGCTTTCAAATTCGATAAATATATAAAGACCTTAATCTCTAAAAATCTCATATTTGATAAAAACAATCGGCAAAAGGCGCTATTAATTGCTTTAATAGAAAGTCGTGATGCCAAATTTATAAATCATAGAAATTTGGGCATAGAAGATTATAATGAGCGAGAAATCTTTTCAAGGTATTTGAACGGATAGAATATCTGTCCAGATTATAACGACTTGGATAAAATTATTCGTTAAGCTTTTCGAATTTGCTAGGTGTTGAAATATGTGCCGGTGATGGCGAGGCCCTTGGTATTGGGCCGTACAGATCATCCGACCATCTGGACACCCGTCTACGCCGACGTGACGGATCCGAAAATGACCGACTGGATGTGGGAGCAGCACGAAAGTGAGGAGCAGAAGGAGCTTGTCTTCTGGTTTAACAGGAGAAAGAAGTACCCCAACATGGAGGAACAGGATCGGCGATACGTGAAGAAGCAGAAGCGGTGGTACGATCAGACCAGCGGGTTGCAAAAATACAAACTAATGACCTCGGTCAGCATGCCAGTGTTTGATCGACGTGAAAACGCGGTAAGATTTCTATTTGCCTGTTATTTTGCGAATAATGTCCAGTCGGCTGACAGAAGGTAGACAAAGGACAGTCTAAAGGTTTAATTAAGATCCCCTTACGTTTAGATAAAATGACAATTTTCTTCAGCAATCATTATCAAATATCATTCACTTTTTTCTTTCTGTTGTGTGCGCTTTCCAGGGATGGGAAAGTTATTTTTTTAAAGTAACTACAGTTACTAGCTGTTACTCATTTATCGTTACCGTTACCGTTACTTAAAAAGTAAAACGATTTGTTGCTTTTTCCGTTACTTTTTTAATGGTAAAACGCGATAACAGACTAAAAAGTTTACTTTTGTAATGTTTTTGTTAAAATATTAATAAAAGCAATAAAATTCTATATTTTAAATTGCGAGATCACAAAAAATTTAAAGAGAAAGGTTTTATATGTTCAAAATAAAAATAAAAAAATTTTAGTTTTTATTAAATTTATAAATACAGCCAAATTTATACTTTTTTTGTACCCTTAATTATAAAAATTTTAACACGATTGAAAAAGCGCGTGGTTTCAAAGCTGGCCGGTATTTATAAAGTTTGTTCTTATACTAATTATACTTACTAATACGGTTCTGTGATTGCAGGTTTATGATACCTTAAAACTATTCTTATAAAGACGATCTTAAATATAACTACGAACTATGAATATCGATCGAAGACTGAAAATTGAATATACGAAAATTATATCATAAATATAGATTCAAAATATAAGAAGTAACGATAAAAGTAACTGTTAAATTTGTTACCGTTACTGAAAAAATGTAACCGCGTTACCGTTATAGTTACAAAAAGAAAAAAGTAACGCCATTACTAGTCCGTTACAAAAAAAAGTAACTATAACGGTAACGGCGGCGTTACAATTAGTAACGCGTTACTTTCCAACCCTGGCGCTTTCACACGCTTTCACGTTCTCTTCGCAACATTTTTACAAATCCTCTGATGCGTAATCAACAATATCTTGAATGCGTAAATGTGATTTCTTCGTTGATACAAAAAAAAAAAAAGATAAACGAAATAAAAATCGCGAAATTCGCGAATCCTTGAGGTATATACTCACGCTGCACTTGCTTCGGTTTTAAGTTCCTCTTTGTCCACAGAACATCACAAGGCAGGTGCTGGTGAACGAATACTGGGTGACAGAAACAAGAGAGGTTGGCAGCTAAAACAAAAAACTCAAGCAACATTGTTCTATGATGCATATATATAGTACATCCTGTATCTTTATCTTTCGTTTTCGTGCGATCGATCTACGACCTACGACCTACGACCTCATCTTCGCTATCAGCCTTAATTGCCATTTAACGGATCTTAATTTATTACTCATTAGACTCATGAACCTTTGAAGAATATTTACTTTGAAAAAATACTATTTAAATAACATTGCACGTATTCTAAATTTTCTTGTCTCTATTAAGAAAGGAACATCTTAATCTATTACATGCACCTTTCAATTTATTAAGTGTATGAAAAATATATGTGTATGAAAATCGCGATGTAAATGATGCTGGAACAAGGTCGTAGACACACGCATAGATCTCTTTTAGGTCCACATTCGACTCTCTGATATCTTATGTTGATCTCGTAACGTTAGTTACTGGAATTATTTCAAGTCATTAGGTAGGTTTAGGTACGTTAGTCTACCCTGTGTCCTGTCAAGACGAGTAGAAAAAAGGCAAAGTTCTGCCCGCCTGTTGGATTGCGTACGACGAAAAATAATATCCTCGTAAAGATTGATTCGTAGAGATCGTTCTGCAGTGACTACTATATAAATATATATGATGAAAGAGAAAAATATTAACTGAAGGAGCAAGCGAATGGACTTCATCCAAAGAAAAGAAACCTCGTTAATAAAATTTGAATTTATTTTGAAGAAAATCGAATTTAAAGATATTACATATGGATAATGATTTACTTTACATAACGATAATAATAATTACTTTTCCCAGGCACTTGCTTCTTTTATTACGAGTAACAGCAGGCACGCACGTACACAAATAATATAAATTTTGGCAGTTTATTGAGTGCTAGATTTCATTAGTCAGAAACATTACATTAGTCAGAGACAGTAGATCTAACTCAAGCGACGACCTCTCAAAATTATCTTAATTAGTCTCGCATACATGCATATCACACTCCTGTAGAATTCGAATTGAACTAAAAAAAAAATTTTGCCTATTATGTGCCACTTATGATCGGTATTATTTCTATAACATTATTGCATAACATACATAAAAATAAAATATTCTGTTAGATTGTTTTCTATTATTATAAATGGAGAAGAGAAAGAAAGAAAGGTCGTCACTTCGAAAGAACGGAGGTAATTGTTACTTGAACTAACACTTAGGGTAGCCTGCGTCCGATGTTGTTAATTAATTATAGAGAAAATTTTTTGTTTAATTATTATAGAGTTTTTATTGTGTATCGCTATTATTATTATTATTATTATTATTATTATTACACACATTGAAAGTAGTTGAGCTAGTTATTGAGTCTAATCGCAAGAAATTTACACTCTCTTATTGCTCGTCCCTCTCGCGCGCACTTTTACACATTTCCGAAATAAAAACATTATTATGCAAATACAATTTTAATATTGACGTGACTTTTTGTAACTTGGATATATTTTCCAGTCTATTTCTCATTCTCTGCAACATAGCAGATATTTATTCTGTTTCGCTAAACATCCATTTTATTGAGCAAGACTTTGCAGTAACTATTTCACTATTGAATATGCAACATTTAATTATCACACTAATAACTCGGACAAATGTTCTTATTTAATATTTTTGTTTTTCCCAAAAATATTATATGGATATCGTGACATACTTTTTGAAAATTATCTCAGGATCATGCTCATCATTGTATACACGCGAGGGGTGATTATGTCTCACACATATGGTTTTTTGATATACCAAAACGTGTTTATGTAGACGAACTCATTGTGATAGAACGTTGTTGGAGAAGGTAGATGCGCTTCTGGTTATGCGACTTGAGATGATGATAATTCGTAATTTATTTCGACATAATAACGTTGTCATGATATGATAGAGACGTCACGCAATGCGACATAATGTAAGTTCCCTAATTAACGTATCGGTAATTGTCTGCGCAGACGATGATTGCCAATCTCCTTGGTGTCGCTGGCACGGACGTATCGATCGAAGAAATCCAGAAATTGATGATTCCACACATGGTGAGCAATATTGTTACTTATATATCTTTTACGTTTTATTTTGCAAAAAGTGACAATTTTTCATCATCAGCAACTATGAATAACAATAATTAAACAATTGTATGAGTATCGATATGTTTAACGTGCAAAATATAATGATCCATACAGTTAAAATCTATAATTTGTTTAATTAATTAAAAATTAAAACAAGAATTAATTAAAATTAATTAAAACTATAATATACAAGACTATTAATGCAAACGTTAAAATTAATAGAAATTATTTTTACTTCTATTTGTTTCTTTTTAATTTTTAGCGCTTGATTGGTGATTCTTATTGATATAGATTAGAAAGTTGAGGAATTACATAAATATGATCTATTACGAATATTATATGACACGATGATATACAATACGATACTAACAATAAGATAATAGATGAGATATTTGTATGAGGGATTAAATAGTAAATATCCCTCTTTGGATGTCGTATACGACGACTCTATTAAGAAGAGTGACACGAAACTGCTATTAATATTCATTATAGCTTTTATGATGCCGACAGTGCATCAATTGACGGCATGGCAAATGCAAATCATGATATAATATACGATCTTCTCTTTCTTTTTCTCTCCGTGGGAGCAGCTCGGCGTCAACGGTTATGCCTTTATCGTGACCAACAATGGTTTCATCCTGATTCATCCCGATCTTCGACCAGTGGTAAAACGCTCTTTAAATTATATTATCATATTTTAACTTTTTTCGCGCGCGCATGCTTGTATTGTATCTCGATTTGACGTCTATGTTACGTGAAATTGCGAAAATTTTAATATCGGTATTGAATTTTGGACGTAACGCGATAAAAATATATGAATATAAGCAATAAAAATATATGTGTTATGAAAATAGTTCCAGGGTATTTTAAAGCCGGCATATAATAGCGTCGATATGGCAGAAGTTGAGCTAGTGGATAACGATAAGGGCCCCAGAGATTTCGCCAACGGACTCATTGTGGTAAATAAATAAAAAGACTAGTAAAAAAATTTTTTTATTAAACTGACAGATTTTAGCGAATAAAAAAATTATTTACGTAATAGAAAGTTGTAGAACGTCAATGACACGCTGTCAAAGTTTGAGCAATTTTTACTGTCGTTAAAATTTATATGTACATTTAATAAATAATTACATACGAGTCTGTTGCATTTTTCTGCAGATGCGTAACAAAGTGGTGAATCAGACGACTGGTAATTCGATCCTTTACACAAAGTATCATTACGATGACATGGTGAGTACATTGTCACAATATTTAACGACAAATATCCATAAATGTGCAATTTATGAGAATATAATTTTTGTAGTTGCGATTAAAAAGCTTTCCTAATATTCTCGTTATCTGCAGAGAGAAACAATATAAAAGAAAATAATAAACGATAGTTTGATATTTTTAAGGCTTTATGCTTTTTTATTATATTATCACTCGAATCGTTTACTTTAGGGTTCGATTCATATTCACGTGTTTCTACGTGTTTACGTAGAAACACGTAGAAACACGTATGATCTTTTGCATTCCCAAAGAAATAAGAATTTTTTAATAAAATTTTTTCTAAACTGGTCTATTAATTTATTTTAATTGATGTATTTTTATCGCTTTAGAAACGTGTCGGCAGAGTAAAGAGAAAATACGATTACATGGGAATAACGGACACTCCATTCACAGTAGTGGTCAGTTTGCCCGAGCACGATTCTGAAAATTACCGCGTGCACGCTATCGAGGAGATACATCGATCTCACGCTAAAGGTACGCATTTTAATTCTAGCAAACTATCTCGCAGCGACGAAAGCTTCCAATAATATAATATTATCGGATTACTAGTGTAATTACATGGATTCTTTTTAATGGCATATATTTTCCATTTTTAAAATGCCAGCAGTTGTCCGAAATTATTTCACGCAGAATGTTGAGGATTGTTATTTAAACTTATTATTCTAAACTATCGATTTTAAAGTACTTTGAGAAATGAATCGATTTATCAAAAATGCAAACGAATTGATAATAAAACTCGAGACTCCCAAGAACGCAACTCAAGTTAGAAGATGACGTGGTCAGAACAAATCGAATAGATGGTGAAAAAGTTTGGCGATTCAATAACGCGACTATGGAAATCTCGAAAGTCGGCACAAGCAATAGTTAAAGTTGCCTGTTCAAATATAATACCGGCTTTTTATGTAAGTTAGGCATATGACGGTCTGGCAAGCCGCAAAGTTTCGCTGTAAAGTGCCACTCGGTACACAGTTTGGAGTCGAGGAGATATTCGCGAACGAGTTTTGTGTTGCATCGATTGTGAAATTCATGTCTCCAGACGCTTCGTATAGACCTAAAGTTCCTGATAGGAAAGTTTACTTTCGCTGAACAAAGTTACATCTCATAAATATTCCTGTGTTAACGCTACGTAAATTTCTACGAAAGATCACATCTTTAAAATTCAATTAATATTAAGTTTCTTGCTATAAAGTATATATAAACAAAGTATTATAAACAACTTTTTATTTATGTCTTGATGTAATACTGGATGATAAACATAAAATGGTCTTTCATCAATTGAGAATCGTAGTTGATATTACTTTTTCTAAGGTAATTGTACCAATGCCTGGACACGTACGTATGTCTGGACATTTTTATCATTTTAGTCCTTAAATAAGTTATAACGCGAATTAAAATCAAAGAGAATCAAAGATAAAAATATTTTTCTTGTATTATATTTTTATCTTTGATTTCAATTCGCATTATACATATTTAAAAACTAAAATGATAAAGATGTCCAGACATAGGTCGCGGCATTGGTACATTTACCTTAATTTTTAGTCTGGTTTTTGCGACTACAGATTAATACTTTTATTCATGACAAAAGCACAATTGGTGTAAAATTATTTTTCTACCGCATTAAAATTTTTAACTTATTGAAATGATAACAATTTCAATTTCTGCTTCGGACGTTAAACTAAACTAATATCTTTTTCCTTCTAACTTAATTATCGAGGCTTTCGTCGCTGATCTCGATCTCCTATGTCAAATTTGAACGAATTGAACTATTGTAGGGAAAAACGTGACAGATTACTTTGCGGGTAGTAACTGGCGGGTGCACCCCGATTGGATGTATTGCAAGTAAGTGCCGAATGGCTCTCACAATTCTGGTTCACAAATAGTTTCTTCCTTTTAACTGCATTAAAATGAAATTGATATGTAGCTAAGAAAAAATAGGCCTATAAGCTAATGGGATGCGACAATTCTATGCATCTATTTATATAAACGTATTGTAAACGTTAGGTATCACTACGAGGGTGAACACAGGTTCAATTCCTCGGAGTTGCAGCTCCTACATTTTCTGGAGCGTACCCGCCTACCAGGCTGGAAGTGGATCGACTTGAAGCAACGATCCCCACCGCCGGAACACACCGCTGCGAGTCCTAGTCATAACTCTCTTCGTAAGTCCACGATCTCTTGAGTTACTTATGCGGCCTCTTGTTATATGTTTATTGTTATGTTTAGCGTTACATTTAACAAAAATATTTTTAGCGCTATTAATTTTAATAGCATTGACATTTTTTGTGTTCAATAGCTAATTCCTACAAGGCCGACAGGAACTCGTACTATTGCGACAGGAATCTGCTGCTCAGTCTGGTATACGATGCTAAGGCAACCGAGTGGTTCGCCCAGCAAATCCCACCGAATCCCAGCACCAAGGATCCAACAGAGTGAGTATAATTTCGATTTATTAGCCGACGTAAAAAAGTGCTTTACACAGCATGACTAGACTAATTGGAAAAACGAACGAATTTTCCTTTTCCCTATTATTCGCATTAGTGCGCGATTAATCGGTCGAATTTTCTAACTACTTGAGTAATTTTCAATTACTCAAGTTTTATATAATGTTTTACATTGCTTTTACATACATATAATCTGTAATTAACGGTAATATCACGCTTGCATTAAAATTACTGTTGTTTTATCTGCATGATCATAGTTTCAAAAAAAAAAAGAGCTATCTCGATCAGAATTATAATAAAAACTTGATAGAATCAAATTCCGCATTCATCGCATTTAATATTAAACAGTAACCTGATTAATGACGATCCATTAGAAACAACAAAATATTTTTATAAAGATAAAATATAAAAAATAAAATATAAATGTAAAATAAATAAAGAGAGAACGATTAATCGCTACTCGACGCATCTTTATGACGGAGACATCGCTCTTTCTCTACCATTATTTCCTTATCAGAATTTAAACTTACACGCGCTCATTTTTATACACAAAATACTCCGTCCCGTGTTCTATTTTATTTCACTATTTTATGCACAGTTCTTTCTTTCCATTTCTCTGTCTCGTTTTTCTTGTTTTTCTATGAGGATAGAAAGTTCACCTGTTCCTTTTGACTAATGTACTTACCACTTTGACGCCATGCAGACCTTTAGCTAGGCTGATGAATCAGATGACCAGGTAACGCCATCACAACGCACCTTACATTTTTAGAAAGTAACGAATTAACTCTCAACCGTTCGTGCCGTACATTATAATGCGAGTGTTAACTCTTCCTATCTTGCTCTTTTCTTCTTAGCTCTATCTTTCCCTCTCTCTTTTTCTCTTTTACAGAATACATCCGTTCAAGAGTTTTTTTCACTTCGCTCTATTTTTCACTTTCCATTAAAGAATTGCGTTTATCTTCTTTCTGGTTGTATTAAAGTACAAAAATTCTCGAATTTTACAGAAAAATTGGTAGAATCGTATTTTTCACGATTCCTCTTCTCTTAAGTTGATTAATTACTACCTTTCTTTATAAAGTACTTGCTCATAATTTTTTCTTATGTCGCGCTATATGTATAATCTTGTTTTTTTCCTACTTTCTGCTTCTTTCTTCTTGCTCTCTTATTTTTTCATCTTTCGACATCTTAAGGTCGGCGCAAAAATTAGCTTGCAAGTCGTAGCCGTCGTAGGGCAATTGTCATCTTTCAGGAGCAAAAGCCTGAAAAGGAGGAATGCTTCGCGAGTGATACTGCGAAAGCAAGAGGATTTTCCCGATTTGATTGACTCTTCGATAATAGTATTTTCCAAAGTATTATTCGTTCGTTTGCGCCATTCTACATTAAAAAGGCAATTAATCCTTTCTTTGATAGTCGAATCTTTTGCAATATAATCTTATTTTTTATTTAATTAACGAATTAACCCAATAATCAACGAGATAGTAGATAGATTTATATATATATTATGATACAATGATAAAACATCATGTTTTATTTTTAGTAACAATATAACTCGTCTGGTAATCATTTGTGTTTGTGAAATCGAAGCAAGATGATAGTTGCGATATGATTTCTTGTCCTTCTTTACTCGAACTTATCTTTCAAATTAAATCCCAAGTATATGGCGCAAAGGAGCTGCGAGCTTACGTATGAATTTGGGAGATCTGTATAACTTGTATATGTAGTTGTGCATAACGAGTGTATACATCTTAAATAATGACTCCTGTATAAAAGTGCAAGTAAACGCCAGCTCGAGTCGCGGACGATCCGAATTGCTATTTCTGAAGTGTCTTCTCTCGTAGGCAGCAGTTCAAACAACGCTTCGGGGTGGTCCTGGCGTTTATGGCCACGCATAGCGGACTGACCAGGTGGCAAGATATTCTCCCATTAGATGAGGGTACGCTGCCGGAGGATCATTTCAGTAACCTGTATCCTCATGCTATTGATGAAGTATGGTATAAGCGAGCGGTCGAGCAGTACTACGTAGACCCAGACAGTTTCGTTTTTTCCGTGCCGATCGATGATGAAGGTGCCGACAACACCACTCTAGTCACTGCCAGCCGTGCTGTATTTATCAGTAAGTCAATATTTAAATCGTTATCAAAGTAGAAAGAAAACATCTATGTTGAATCAAGGAGAGCCTTAATTAAGACTTATTTGTCTTGTCTGCTTTCAAAAATTTTTTTAATATTAATAGTCCCAGATAAAAAAAATCATCCAAAATTACATAGAATCAATAATTTATTAGATCCATATTTGAAACATTAAATAAAAATAATTACCACAAATTATTTCCAATATTCGTGTAAATTTAATGGTCTTTTGATATCAGACTTCAGTGAAACGGAAGGACTTATGTTAACTTTGTTGTAATTTAATAATAATTCAAATAACATATATATATATATATATATATATATATATATATATATATATATATATATATGGTAAGAGAACAGGTTATTTATTTAATTAAAATAAAATGTTTATTTTATTTTAATCCTTGCCTTGCAACTTAGGATGACTTCCGGTTTACAAATTGTAATACATTTTACATTTTCATTTAATTTCTGTATACATCTTTACATTGCAAAACAGAGCTAAATTAAATAAAGTAAAATCTTGAATCTATATTTATATTAAACAAAATATTTTAAGAACAAAAACAGTACAAAATATTAATATCATAGAATCTAAATCTCTCCCCTTTAATATTCTCTATTTGTTCTCTTCTCCTGTCCTTTTCTCTCTATCCTATCTACTCTCTTTTTCCACCCCTTTCCTTAGGGTTCTTAATGTCTCTATCATTTTTATTAATTCTAAGACCTTTTCTCCCCTATAAATTCTTCTAATCGCATTTCATTCTTTGTCGCTTCGCACTCCTTTAGAATATGGAACATGCTCTTTGCCTCTACTACCTGCTCATATTCTGCATCTCCTGTCTTTCCTCTCTCCAATACTAGTTTTCATTTCTACATATATCTACCCGCAGTAAGCAAATTGATAGCATTTTGTCGGTAGATTGACATCAACTGCGTCCGCATTCAGCTTATATGTTCTGTTAGCAGAGTCTGCTAACATAATCAGACAGCAGATTGGTAGGAGAAACCGCGCAGATAGAGTCTACTGATGTGATAACAGTTTCTGTTATACTTCTGTTGACGTTCTGCTGACATCATGTGATATATCAGAACCGGTATCAAATCTGTAGTCTATCTGCCGACAAAATTTGTAATAGATACTTGGCAAGATCTGCTTTCGACAGACTTGGCTGTTTGGGTATAGCTATTAAACTTGGGTATAGCTCTATCCTTCATTTTCTTCTTTCCTCTTTCAAGTATTTTTGGTAATTCCGTCTGTTGTTCTTATAGTTATTCTTATATATTCTTATAGTTATTATATCTAGACTCGTTTATTTTCAGCTGCCTTTCCTCCTTTTCTTTCTGTTATCTTTACGAAATACATATAGCTACCGTTTGGGTCTCCTGCCTTTCTTTCGTTCCTCAACTGCTCCGGAGAAAACATAGGTTATTAAATCTGTAAAAACAAATTTGCAGAAAAGAAGGCGCCAGCCGTAGTGGTCGGCTTCCAATTCCAGCACACTGCCTTGCAAGCGCTTCTCCAGAATATAACGTTTAATTGTGACGGTAATTGCGATGGTAATAAGCACTGCGGCGACGTCTGGGCATGTTATCTTATTGACAATAACGGCTACATAATCGCTGCCGGGGACAAGACAAGCAACGCCGGTAAATTTTTCGGCGATGTCAGAGGTCCGATAATGAGCAGCTTAGTCAAAGATGGTGTTTTTGAGAGAATAAGGATCTTTGATTATCAGGCGGTATGCTTCAAGAGTCCGCCAACCAACAACGCCGGCAACATTCTTCTCACTGTGAGCACTTTCAATTGCAATAATAATAACACTGTACAACACGCCCCATAATTTCCCAAATATTTTTGCTGGGGGGCTGAATCACCCACACAGTGTCGTAACTAGTCTGCGTTACGCCCGGTGCGAGCTTAACATTTTATGCCCCTCCCCCCTTCTAAATACCTTTAATAAAAAAATTGTACTTCTAAACTAAAAAAAAAAAAACGTTTATTTGCTTTACATAGAATTAATTTTTTAATTTTTTAATTTTCTTAGATTATATGTATTTTTATTATCATTTATTATATAATTATTAACATAATTAACAATAAAGACTTTTTTATTCGACCTAACTATCATTATAATCGTTATAATTAATTGACCAAAACCAATGATCATGTTGTCATGACGATTATAATGATATAGCCACTTAGGTCGAAAAAAAAGTTTTTACTATTATAATCATCGTTGCTACGATTATAATCATTGCCAGTATATAGTCAATTAAAAATAGCAAAATGTCATGTTGCAGCCATGGAAGCATTTCCTGAGAGCATTGTCGTGGATGGTTGGTCAAGCCGCTTGGGCTTGGGCGAAGATGGGCATATTGGAATCTGATGACGCGGAAGTGTATAGCTACGTTAGCGACGATGAATCAGCCGTTCACGAGGATTATCACGAGGGCGACGACAAACTTCCGCCGCTTGAGCCAAATTACGAGAGATTATACTTTGACCGAACTGTTGTGATGAACCGTACACGCCCGGAAGTTTGCGATCAAGAGGTAAACTTGATTTTAAAAGATATATATAATACATACTATATCATAACTACAAACATAACTAAAATTACAGATTTTAATTACATTTAGACTAGATATAATTTTATTGCAGAAAAATTGATTGGTGGCTTTCCTAGCAATTAGAGTATTTCTAGATAGGCTATTTTAAAATAGACTATTTTGATCCTAATTTGCATTTTATGGATACTTTTTAATATTTACGCATTGAATCTACAGGTGTACTTGTATCTACGCAACGTCTCGTTCAATGCATTCGATAAAGACGTGGATGAAAATTGCGAGCAGCGATGGTATATGGTGCAGCCGGTGACTAATACCAGCATGTTGTTGGTAGTGGTAAACAACAACTGTGGCGAAACAAAGTTCCCGACACTCAGCATTAACCCCGAGGAAGTGATCTACGAGAATAACACGCTAGTCTGCCAAAAGGCGCTTGCCGGCCTTGAGCGAGAGCGACCAGAGTCCTGTATACGGTGGCATTCTCGCGAGAGCGAGATCACGGAGCATCAGTGTGGCTTGGCGACAAGCACCAGATCGAACCTGTTCCTTTTGATGTTGTTGCTAATGTGCGCGCTAGCCGGAAAAAGTACCTTCCTCCTCGGCTAAGATCGAGATCTGATTTCACAGCCAACAGTTGGTGTCAAAAACTAGTCAATGAAATTCACGATATGCCGCGAATTGAACGGACTTTCACCCGATGGAGCGTATATGTGGATAATTGTAGATCCAGTTGTCTCGTCCGACGACCAGGATTGCTACATAGAGCGCATATTTGAACGATTTTCCATCTGATTATTCGTTAATTTCTCTAATTCATGTAAATTGTTTTTTCCTGCGAGTTAGGATTCATGTAATATTATATTTGATTTGAAAACAGGCGAAAAAAGAATGAGTGGAGAATTTATTAGTAAGAGAGAAATAATGAAAGTAAATTAATTCTTTTCCTCTTTTCAAAGTAATTTGTATATTAATTAAATTTCTTGATTCTCTTCAAGCATATATTATTCCTAATGAGCGCTTTGAGATATTCTGTACTCTCTACCTCTCGTTACTGCGATCTCGTTAAGTATACTGTAAATGCGAACGCATTTGTTCTACGTCGAGTTGTTCTAGACGAATTTAATGTGCTATCCGATCCTGCCCGGTACATCCAGTTTCTACGCGATCAATCAAATGTGGCGAACGCAATCGATATCAAAATGCTAAGATACAAAATTGTCTTTCATCGTCATCGATCGCCAAATCAGATTAGATAACCAGAATTAAATGCGCTTAGCGTTAGGATCGTTCGCTAACACATTTTCGGTCATGAAACAGAGAAACAAGTGCGATTCGATGAGTGATTTTTCTAGATGCATTTTATT
>NC_092362.1:191555-419192 GCF_030848805.1 Temnothorax longispinosus | reverse complement strand
AAGGCCGGGATGGCCTCTCTCAGGTTTCTCTCTGGTTAAAGTAAAATAGATATAATAAAATAAAAAAAAAAAAAAAAAAATTGGCCCATGAGGGGATTGAACTCGAACCTTGGCTGTATTAGCACACAACGAGTATTATACATGACGCTCTAACCAACTGAGCTAATGAGCCAATTGTATTTTTATGTTAATATAACATTCTTATACTTTCTTTTTTAAAAATGTGATGAAATTAATTGTAGACGAATAAAATGATAAGAATTGTACGCTGATAAAGATATATATTTTTCAGTAATATAGAAAATATTACTTTAAATAAGTATGATAGATTTAAAATATATTGCATAACTTTTAAATATTTTATTTATATTCGTGGTTTAAAATAATTGATTATGAATAATTACACAAAATAGCAGATACATTGTTCGATATATATTTTTTACATATATTTTGATTGCCGATTATTTTTTAGGTATCTCACACTTGCTAAACATGTGTCGATAGAAAATATCGTAAACTTCCGCTGAGCAAACTCGAAGAAAGTAAAGTGGTGTAGAATCTATATACAAAACTTGGCTGGGAGGAGAACATACAAAGTTAGTATTTTAATACGGAATATTACAAAATACAAAAAATAAATACAGCACTCTGAATAAAAATAGTGATACGTAGTGATATAAAAATAGCGACGTTATATGTCATTACTCAAGTAATTCGAAGCAGTTAGAAACGTGCACGCTTTCGAATGTGTTCCGAAACGCGTCCACGTTTCGGTGTCCAGGCATTAAAGAGACCGAGAGTGTACATCTTCATAAATTATTATACCTAAGACAATATCAGTGGAGATGAACGTCGACTTGAAAACTTAATTTTTTTAAAAGTCGGTCCATAATCGTAATCTTCCTCTGATTCTGTCGAACTGACATTGACAGTTTCATTATGTTTATATTCAACAGATAACTCTAATACTTGATCGTCTTCGCCGGAACATACATTCACGTCTGATTCTATATCGCTCTTCTGAATCCTCGAACGAGATGTATCAACATTCAAATTATCATCAATATCACTGCCGTAATCAGAGGCATTATCAACATAACGATGGAAATTTAGTTGTAGATTGGGACACGAAGAATCATTCTCAGCCTCACTACTCGATAGATTGCTGTAGTTTGAAACGTAGGAAACATTGTTTTCGTTAACGTTCATTATCTCCTTGGACACATCTGATCCTGAAATTTTATTTCCATCAGTAACGTACACATAACCATACAATATTTATATTTTAATCACTTATTACAAACAAACCTGTGTTAGATGCTTTAGAGAGTAGCCAAGTGTTCGTAATCTCTGCATTTTCGGAACTTGACGAATCGAGATCCAGTATTTGGGTGTTATTTAATCTTCCAAACGAAGCAACAAGTTGGGAACGGAATTTTATATAAGATTCCACTTTATGAAAACACGTTTCGCACAAAATTGTGTTACCTATCTCTGATATCTAAAAAGGGGAATGTAATACTCTGTATTAAATTGTCGTACAAACACATCTGTACCTGAAAGGTAAAGAATCGTATCTCCATTATTATGAATTCAGAAAAAACAAGGTTTCAAGTTTTAAATAGGAAAATGATATATTTTTTAGATATAAAATAAAAGTAGCAACTTGATTTATTAATTTTTTAATAAAGTAATTTAACTGACATGTTTAGATAGTGTTGTATCTGATTTAAAAATTAGACGCTATAAAAATTTTCAATCCAACTTTTTCTAAACATTGTATCTTAGGCACTAGTAATAATGAATATAAGACGCTTTACCATTATGCAATTTAAGCTCCTGTTATATCGAAAAATGTATTAACTCCATTTTGACAAAAACTGGAGAGACGATTCTTTATCTCTGAGGTACAGATGATATGTGGTGCAGATTAATTGCATATTAATTATTATACGATACTCACTGTATAGCCAGTAATTACTTCGATAGCATTCCTCAGTGTCACATGTCCATCGGATTCCTCATGTATGTCTTTTTCTCGTGAATCAATCAACAATTTTTCGTCAAATACATTTCTGCACGTATCATCGGACAACTGCTTACAGCAAATGCAATAATCAGACTGTAACAAAGGCCGAATCATTTTGTATTCTCTACATTTTTTTTAGACACTTATTAATAACATCTATTATTTATTATCCACGTGAAGGATTCACAATAGATAAAAATTAAACATTTATATTCACCATCTTTCTACCAGGCTATCGAATCGACGACGATCCAAGCAAGCGATACGGATTCCAAAGTTGCGACTCTGCGTAAATATCGACAGGCTATCAATAACGTAGAATATCAATAATGCTACGTCTCACGGCCAATTTTAAATGAAATGTCAATCGTTCAAAGAGGGAGAGAGAGGGAGATGCATCGGCACGCGGCACTCCGGCGTCTGAAAAAGAGCAGCGTATAATTAGTGACGAAAAGAAAAGATCGCGCAAAAAGGAGCGAGATGAGAGGAGCTCCAATTACATTTTTCTACGCTTCGCATCTTTTCTCTTCTTTTTATTTCAGATACATCCCCATACCGTTTCGAGCGTAGAAAGTGTGACGGAGTACGGAGTACAGGTAGAGATGAACGGGGGCTGAGGGGCTGAGGTGTCAAGAGTGCTGCTGCTGCTGATCGAACCAACCTAACCCTAACCTGATGCGATCAGCAGGCATCAACGGCCACGGGCCAGACGGACAGTGACGGAACGTCAGGTCAGGCGAGTACGCGTACACGCGTACCCCTCTCGGTAGCGAGGTCGTTAGCTGGTAGCGTCGCGAATGACTCGGTCGTAGCAGCGTAAGCAGCGTCGACGCGAAATTATGGCGAGCCGCGGTAGGAAGACCGACGATTCATGCCGTCGGTCGTCATTGCCGAAACGCCACATGTGGTGCTCGTCGTCTGACGAGGAGGAGCAAGAGGAGAAGGAGGAAGAGGAGGAGACGGCCACGGCCACCACCTTCGGCTTCGGCCTCGCCACCCCCTGGCGGCCCGTGGGCGGCAAGAACGCCAAGAACCCCCCGTCGCCGTCGGGGAACGAGGCCGTCTTTCCGCCGTCCTCGCCGTCCAACGAGGAGAAGATGACCCCCGAGCGTTGCCGGGACACTCAGTCCAGGAACAACCCGTCGCCGACGTCCGACCGCTTCGGCAGGAGTCGCGTCGATCCCGTCGAACAGTCGACAGGTTAGGGTTCACTGTCGTTGTATATGTATACGCGCGCGCGCGCGCGCCCGCTTTGACCGTGAATTGTTTCTTGCTTTTTTTTTCGTGCCTGACTTTTTTTCGTTGAAACTGGAAGCTGAAAATGTTTTTCGCAGGTCAAGACTCGTCGTCGCGTCGCGACAGCAACCCCTTCAGTTTTAAGGCCTTCCTGAAGAATGGCACGCAGCAGACCAACTATCACAACACCGGGGCAAGGCCCAAGGTCTACTCGTCCACCACGTCGAGCCCCGGCAGCGTCCTCGACAAGGACAACGTTGGCGGCGGCGGCGGCGGCGGCGGTGTTTACTCCGGCCGAAACCCGACGGAGCTGCCGGACTTTGTGCAGGATCACCTGGTCATCGAGCAGTGTTACTTGAATCACGAGAACAGTCAGCCAGTACTGCCCGACGTGGATAATCTGCCGGATTTCGCGCTGAACAGCATGGAACAAAGGCAGCAGTCCCGATTGCGGGGCGAGACGATGAAGAACGACTCCGACGTCCTGTGCGACGATCTACGATCGTTTGATCTCACCGACACGCTGCACAAAGGCTTGCCGCACAGAGATCATTCCGCGTCGAACGCGATGCATTCGAATCACTTGGATCTGCCTATGTTCGAGGATAGACTCAACGAAACCGCGCCTTCCCTTCCCCGTCCTGAGCACAGAGGTATTACGCGTGCATTTCATGTTTTGAACAATATACCAGTTATGTTTCTGCAAAATTTTGAAAAATAAGAGGCATTTTCTTTTACAGGATTTCCATTTGATTTACCGTTACCCTTTCACGACTCTAATCCCAATATAAATGCAACCTCACGAGACGATCTCCCGTCAGGAGGTGAGGCGAGCGTCCATAAATCTCTGCCAGACTTTTTAAGCGACGGTCCTATACATAATAGATCTACAGATTCGGAACCTACCGCGAGCATGGCAGAATCCACGGAGAGAAGGGTGAGACTGTTACATAATGCAGAAATCTAATCAGATAAGATGGCACAGAGAAGATTGAATTTGACACTATGTTGCAGCTTTTGCTCGAGAACGAAATATTACGTCAGCAATTGGAGGCATCTCGAAGACAACTTGGTGAAAAAATGGAAAGGTACGTGTACCTTGCTGGAACAAATTTTATTTTATACCATCGATGCGTTAATTGCAGAATTCGTTCATTGGAGGCCGACGTGTTGTCTAAAAAGGAAGTCGAACACGAAGAAGCTGTGCACTTGGAAAAAGCGATGGAGCAGGTCGAGGATAACTTAAAACGAAGTACAGTAAGTACAAAGATAAGAGATAAGGATAAATAAAGATTCCGAATTGTAACGTGCACGTCCTGCATATTGATTATATTATGTGTCATTGGGAAACGATGACAGCATGCTATTTGTATTTCGTAGAAGCGAGCAGTTAATGCCGAAAGCACTGTCACATCATTGAAGAAAGAAATTAAGGTTTTAACGGTCAGTACTCTTTGTGCCCAGCCACGTGTAATGAAACAAAATAAAAATAAAACTAACGTATTGTGTGGCCGGCGAATCTGTTAATTTAGACAGAGATATCTCTGCTACGAATGGAGAACAGTCAACTTCGAGCCGGTATCTCAACAGCTGGGCAAAGTGAAACGACGGCTGGTGCCGTCAACATGAATCGCACGGTCAGAAGGCTCGCGCGTGATTTATTCGCGGCTGCATCGTCGGCTGAAGTGTCTCTCAGGTATTCTTAAAAGTTATTTGACTATCAAATCTACTCGAAATAATTTATCATTTAAAACGGAATTCTGTGTGTATCATTAACAAGGGTGCATAATCCGATTTTTTTCGAAATCTGATCGTCATTTCGATTTATACTCTTTTGCAGACAATTAATGTCCGGCGTGGACAATCTGAGAGTACTCGCGTCGACCCTCGAAAACGTGGACAGGATAGAAGACTGGACCAAAGACTTTTTACCTGATTCCGATGAGGACAATGCCGCCGGTCCCGCAGTATAATAGAATTTTCTCTCTTTCTCTCTCTCTCTTTATACATATATATTATATATATATTCGTATTTTCACACTATTTCCCTTTTTATCACTTCACCATGTATCCCATCACCCCGTAATTTCACTGCGCATCCACTGATGACAAGTTGATCCATGCATTGATCGATTTAACACGTTAATGCATTGCTGCGCAATGCGTTGATACATTGAACGCAATGAGAATTCATTATCCAATCGTTATCATTCGTTGCAGAATTTTTAATTCCCATTCCCCCCTGCTGCCCAGATAAACATTCTAACGCAAGATCGCTTTGATCCGAACGTATAAATATACATTATTTATGAAAGACCCGTTATATTTTTGTATTTGTGACACGTTGTAAAATTTATTCAGTCACATCTATGACGACGCAATGATGCAGATACATTTCCGACGTTATCGTGACTTTCCTCGATTTAAAGGAATATATTTTCTTAGTTGTATATTGTACACGAATGAGAAATGTAGATTTGAAAAGTAATCGGAATCTCACGTGATATTATCGCAAAGCTGACAGACATTAAATGTGTTCGCCTGCATGCATCACGCGGCGTAGCACGTGATGCATAGCTAGAATATATTTTTGACAAGAGAGATATCGAGACTCTCTTATATATATATACACCGCGTATATGACATGTACATACACATGAGGCTTTAAATAGAGATACAAAACAGATGTAAATTTAGTCCGATTCCAGTCCGTAAATTTACCGATAAGTTCAGCTCACAATACATATGTATATACATATTGCCGTTACAATATTTATTTTTGAATCGTCATACGTCATACATAGATACATACGGAGATATACTCGAATGTATGCGAGATATGCGTAATACTTTGGTATATTGAAAGAAATCAAATACATACGCTTCTATACACATACATACATACACATAACCATATATATACAAGGGTGCAGCTACTGATGGATAATACTCATGGTGCTCGGTTTATCAACTTTTTTTATTTGAAACTTAATATAAAAATAAGTTTCAAATAAAAAACTCGGAAGATAAATAATATAAAAATAACAAATTCCGAGAATCAGGTACTTTTCTCTCAACGACAAATCGCGTTTGACGACGTTGAAGTTCATATTTTTTTAATATATTGTATGACGAATAAAAATAGACTTAAAAATAAAGATTGCAAAAAATGCAATAAATGGATCGTCAAGAATATTCGAGAACAACTTTGTATCTATAGGGAAGAAAGAACAGATAAAAATTGTATGAAAACCGAACTGACAAAAACATGAGGAACTTAAGCAGTGAACGATGAGTCACGGTGTGTGAACATAACTTATCCAAATCCCTCGAAAATATTGAATATATCAGTCTGCGTTTCGGTGTGACTCGTTTGTGTATTTAACCAGGATCTGCAAGCTCCCGTGGGAATGTTGCAATCAGTCTCACAAATCAGGGACTTTGTTTGAGTCTCGGTAGAAACGGTAGTGTCGTCGTGGGACCAAGCAGTTTGAGTCTGTATGTCGGACAACCCTAAATCGGAGGACAGCATTTTGTCGCATGTCTGAGTGTACGTATTGCTGTACAGCAGTTGCTCCATGTTGTCCAGATTGTCCGTGGTTTGCGTCTCGATGTTTGAACTCAGGGCAAACGATCTCGACAGAGATTCGGAATAAAAGTACGATGGGGAAAAGGCTTGCTCGGTTTGCGTTTCTATGCTGCTAAATCTGTCGTCAAATGTCTTGGCGGTTAGCATAGGATCAGCTTGAGACATCCCGTCGGTTGAAGCGAAAGAATATCCTTCAACCGCCGACGTGTCTTCGACATAAGGCAACGTCATTAAAGCCACTGTGCTTTTCGGTACGCCCTGTATCAAAGGATTATGACTGTGGCTGTAAAATGTCTCGAATTCCGTCTGAGTCACGTTATCGTTGAATGCCTCGAACATATCCTTCTCAGGTATCGTTTGCGTGCTTGAAGTATTCTTCTCCCAGAAATCCTGCAAGCCCACATCGTGGCGAAGTGGCAGCGGACTAGCCGGGAATAACGTGCCCGACGCGAACGTGTCGCCGAGATTGAGTTCCTCCTTGAGCAACGTCTGTTCCGATTGTTTTGATAATGCGCGACACCTTCCACCGCGTTTATGCATCTTGGACGAGTCTTTCGAGTTCGCTTGTGGTGTTTGCGTTTCTATCGATTTCCCGGAGGTTTTTTCCTTGGACAGATTATTGGTCTGCGTTTGCTTAGATATTCGACGTTTCGCATTGTGCAGATTGTTATTGTTGACGTTCGATGGATTCGACATCTTCTTGCTGCTTCTTTTATAGTCGTCCGTCTGTACTCCGACATCGGATGTACTTTTTGTCGCGACATCGGTATCCTCGCTGTTTTTTCCAGATTTATCCGGCGTGGGCAATATCGTGATGGGTTTGCTCATACGTCCTCTTGGTAAAACGCGTCGCACTGTCTTAGACGTGGTGTGTCTACAAAGAAATTACAAATATCAGTGAATCTTCCATTCAATTCCAATTAATATCACGATAATCGCGACTAAAGATGTAGTAATACGACGAATAAATAAACCTTGAGTTTTTATATTTCTCCGTTATAGCGTGCAGAGATCGTTTTGCGTGCGTGAGCAACGCTTCGTACGTGATGTAAGTCTTTGAGCAGGAACACGCGAACTCTACGCCACAGACTCTTGCATGCCCTTTCTTAGCGGATTCGGTGGAGAAGCTTTTGCCGCAACGATCGCACGCATAATTTTTTTCCGCGTGTACTTTCAAATAATGCTGAAAGAATGTAGCGGTATTAAATATCCTTGAAATTGAAAATCTTTCTCAACGCTAAGCTCTACTAATCATACGAAACATTTGAGGTATACACACCTGCTTGAGGTATTTCATGGTGCTGAAGTATCTGTGGGACGTGACCGTGTAGACGCACGACTCCACCGGGCAGTGATATCGCACATTTTCCTTGGCAATTTTATCCAACTTTTTGCGCTGGTGCACCTTGAGGTCGTGCAACCGGCAGCGCGGCTCGTTCCTGAAGACGAGCCCGCACCGCTCGCACCTGACATTGTTGTTTATCACGCTCAGCTCTTCCGGCGACGGACAGATCGTCTTCACGGGCGGCGACGCGCCGCTCTCCGCCGGTCGGTTAAATCCCCTCGGCATTGCAGGTTATGTCTCGCGGCACGGCCGGCACGATTTTACATGACAGACAGACCGAAGACAGAACTCTCGCCGGCGCGGCGTCAGCGGCGTGCTGCTCGTGTTGCGCGATGTCAGCGACGGTCAACGATATCCGCACTGCAAAGAGGGAGGATCCGTGAAAAAGCAGAGACCACTCCGTTATAAGCTCCTGTCATTGTTACTCTTTTCTCTTACATCTCATCTCTCATCTCGCATTGTCTTTTTCATTTAAAGTACCTACAGTACAAAAGATATATGTGTATTAATGTATTAAAAATATATTTTTTCATCTCTAAGATGTAAAAAGTATTCCTATCCTAACTTTTCCACATGCATTTAATCAGAGTCTCTTCTCATCGTTTTTTCTTATATTTCGAAATAAAACTACTGATACACGTCCAGATATCGTACTCGTATCTGGAGTTATCCGGGCTTATCGCGGGCTACCGAAGAAAACCATCTTGAAATCAATAAGGAATTCGGATTCGATTCAGAACAGTGTCACGATCAGCCCGATAGCTTTTGGAGTACCCAATACCCATACCACCCATACGACCCATATACGCATCACGCACACGCATCCCTCGGCGCGGCGCTACTTGTCGCAAGTCTCACAACTCGCAACTGCCGGAGTTGCCGCAAGTTGCCGGGACCGAGTCGGCCGAGTCCTCCTTCGCGGCCCGGCTCGATACGTCTCGCTCGTCCCCGGTCCCGTCGTCGCCCGTCGGTCCGGTCGGGTCGGGTCGGGTCGATCGACCTTCCGTCCGCGAACAGCGGCGGTGGCGAGCGCTCGGGAGAGACGCGCGTGCGACGCGAAAGTGGACCGCGGTACACCAACATACTTGACTCAGTGGCTCAGTGCGTTCTCGCGTTCTCGCTCGCGCGGAGGACGTGCCGTGTGCCAAGTGCCGAGTGCCGAGTTCCGAGTGCGTGCATCGAGAGCGTGTGTGCGTTTAATAATTCTCTTCTCTAAGCTGTATCGTAAATCCCGCGACGGGACCTACTCCCTGGGGACTCTCGCCTTGGTCGCCTGTCGCCCGACACCGGGACCGGCGATCCACGAGCTGTCACACGGTATAGTAAACGTCGCACGGTTCCGGCGGGTTTCCGCGGATCACCGTGTATACGTACGTGCACCCCACGTATGTAACGTGTACGTCGCGCAGCCGTGTTATTGATTTTTACCTGAGGAGGAGAAAACGCGTACGCGCCACCACGTACTTTACTTGTACGTACGTACATCGCGGCCCGACGTCCGCATGTAGCTGTCTAAAGTTTCTGTGATCGACGTGTCCCGTCAACGCCTCGGGAGTCGGGAGCTTCTAGAAACGTTCGACCGCCTGGCGGACGTATTGTAGGACGAATCCAACTGATCTGCCGCTTGTAATCGTGTGCTTTGGCTTATAACACATTTCTCTTTTTCTTTTTTTTTCCTCTTCTCGGTGAAGCTCGAGTGCTTATTGAGGGTTGAATCTTAAGGGGGGAAAACCACGTCTGTCAGTCGATCATACGTGTCGTCTGTCGCTGTCTCCGCACGTGATACTATGACCTATAAAAAAAAAACAGGTTTTAAAATAATAAAAATTAATCAACCTGAGATTATCATACGTCAATTGTCACGCGATGAATTTACTTCACGTGCTAATCCGACACATGTCAAGTAGTCAATATCGAATTTTTTTTTCCTATACGTTCTCTATGCAAGCACAACGTAACTCTCTTTATCTTGGCAGTCTTCGATTAAAAAAAACATGCGGAATAAATATGAAAATAAGATTTAAAAATTTTGATAGAATTTTCCTAGAGTTTCCTCATCGAAAGGCTTCGAATGATTGTACGACTAAAATGTTTTTGCAAAATTATTTGTGTCTCGAGCAAAGCTCTAATAAAGCAATCAAACAAATATATATTCATTGTGCCAATCTATACGATCGTCGTTGTGGTCGTTGCATTGTTTTCTTTTAGAGTTGCACCAATAAAGCTATCACGAGCTTACCGTTATCAAAGGCGCTTCTCTTTTCACAGTTGTTAAGATTAAGGAAGCGTTATCAATTAAATATATATTTGAATCAAATGCGGTTTTTTTTTCAGATAAAAGAGTTAGTTATTGATAAATTTTGTCGTACTAAAATAACATAAAGTTAATATAAAAATACGCGGCACGAATCCAAAATCACAAGTTACGTATAAATCTGTACGTTTGTTGTCGTTTATTTATAATAGATAACGCGCGCGACGTATTCTAATCAGTCTTGAAACTTTGATATCTGATAATTTATCTAACTTATTATCTCACGTAATGATAGATTATTACGTTTAATGACAAATATAAGAATCTTTTTCAATGGCACTTAATTTTTTCAACGACACACACACACAAGCACTCGATAAATGGAAACTATCGTTTTATCGTAATTTCCCGTTTCGCATTAGGAAATATTTTTTTATAGCTACGTGTATGTTTCGGCCTGTATTAACGAGCGGTATTCAGGTGTTAATAAAGAATTTTACATTAACTTGTCATCCATTTTAATTCGTAGCCAACGTTTCGACCTACTTGGTCTTCTTCAGGGCAACTATTATTACATTCAAATAAATAAATTAATGTCTATTGGAGCTCACATAAGAAAATTATATAATACAAGTAGGTCGAAACGTTGGCTACGAATTAAAATGGATCACAAGTTAATGTAAGATTCTTTATTAACACCTGAATACCGCTCGTAATACAGGCCGAAACATACGCGTATAGCTTTTGCTTCAGACGAGCGAAGATACTTTTATTTATTGTTATTTTTTTTATAGCTTTGATGCAGTTTCGACAACAGAATAATTCACTGTTAAAAAAAAAGATTAATAATAAATAACGTCACATGAAGTTTCGAAATGAGGAACACGTACTTTTAGATTATGTCGTTGAAGAAACTGCGTTATACGTCAATGGAAATGAATAGAGCAGTTGCTCGGTGTGTCGTTAGCGAACATCGCATCATCAGTTGTCGTTGATCGATACTCAGACATTTCAAATGTGCCCTTGCCTTTCATGACGTATTAAGGATGCTTTGACATTTTATTATTCACGTATCCAATTCTTGGAATATTTAAATTTGTATATAGATACGTTCCATCGACTTTTTATAATTATAACTCATAAAAGTATCTAATTAAGAAGCGATCGTTTTGGCACAAATGCAAACGTTTCATTTATATTGCTTATTAAATGTATGTATTAAACATTGTTACATTAGTTATGCGCACCTTGGTTCGCCATTTATTTTCATTCTGAAGAAAATTATGTGACGACGCGCGTATTCTTGGGGAAACTGTTCTTGACAAAAGCTTAATCAACCTTGTCGCCTAAAATATCTCGGTGTTCCTTGTATTTAATTTTAAAATTCCACGTCTGGGCAGCAGGGGCAACGTAGATTGAAATTTTTTATTTAACAAAATAGTAAATGGGCACCTGTAAAAGTTTTAATAAATTAAAGCGGATGTATGACGTAGACAAATCAAGAGTATAATACAAATAAAGAGAAAACTTTATATTGAAAAAAGTAAGACTAGGAATTTAAAATGTTGGCCCCTCATTTCCGTGAAGGAAAAGTTTTTTCGATACATTCGAAGTTAAGTCATCTACTCCCAATTGATCGAAGAGTTTCGTAAATAAAAAAAAACGACAAGCGGTAGATCCGATAGGAACGACACCCGGTATTATATATTTGCGGCACCCGGGACAGATAAAATGCAAATAATCGGCAGAAAGATAGAACGACGTCTAGTGTTCGTCGCGCTGTCATGTCAGTCAGTTAAATGCGCAAAGTCCGCTAAAACGTTATGTAAAGCTGGGTCACTTCGCGAGACTGTTATTCCACCAGCCTTCGCGTGTCTAGAAATCGCTTCCAATAATCGGTTCGAATAAAACAGACTTGGGACTTGGGAGGGAGGACCGTCACGTGCACTAAAATCGCTGTTGTTTCGTTTTATTCGTACAGCGACATATAGAAGAGGAAGACGATGCGCCACGCCGTTCTCATTTTTCCTGGCGAGCTGAGCGAACCGGATTAGGAGAGATAGAGAAATATAGGAAGAGAAAGGAGAGGAGAGGAGAGAGGACGCGAAATCGATAGCGCGCGCGATTTCGGCGGTGTCGGGTCAGCTGGTGGGTGCTTTCATCCCCCGCGGGTCGTCAAGTCGCACTTTCCCTTCCTGTTTCCCCCCTTGGAAACACGGAGCGGTAACGGGAAGCGGTGTCGCGGTGTTGAGAGAAGCTACCCCTCTCCGCGATGAGAGACACCGGCAACCAGGCCAAGTACGAGCAGCTCTTGGACGACGCCGGCCTCGAGATCCGCAACGACGACAAGGAACATAACGACGAGAATGCGACATTAAACGAGGTAAGCCTATTAGAACTGGAACGTTCTGCGGCTTTGGATTTCAGGACAACATAGTCTTCGTACATGCGCGTAGGATCATTCATATGATTCCTCGTTATATAGCACGTATGTTTAGATTAATTAATATATGTTTAACCTTCCATGTGCGCACATGGGTCTACGGAGTCCGAACCAAAATAATATCTGCTCGTAACAAAAAACATGTGTTACATGCATGCACGGGAAAAAAATGAAGTTGCTTCAATTAAACGTCGACGTCACGAGCTGCCACGAGCATAAATAGTTACGTTCACGTGGATATTATTGGACCAAATATTTAATTTATTAAAACACGTATCTGATATTTTTTGTTCATTAATATTGATGTTGCAT
Organism: Temnothorax longispinosus; assembly: GCF_030848805.1. NCBI lineage: Eukaryota > Metazoa > Arthropoda > Insecta > Hymenoptera > Formicidae > Temnothorax > Temnothorax longispinosus. The sequence continues at coordinate 405,984 of NC_092362.1, read as the reverse complement.
CACGTATCTCAATAACACTGATGCTGTTGATACAAAAACGTATGCTGTTTGTTGATACTATACATGATTTTTTTTCCGTGATGTGGGCACTTACGCGGAGCTTTTTCTTTAATTTATTACTTTGGAAGAGAAAACTTAAAGGACATAGATATTATCTTTTTATTTTGGTCTCTATATAGATTCATCCCTCGAGATACCGATATATAATGATGAATCGATTATCTGATATAACATATCTTTATGCGCGCGTGTTGCACGTAAGTTATGCACGTTCATAAAATATCTGTATTTATAACATAAATCTGTTTTTCTATTTACGAGAACTGGATAAAAAGTTAGGCGGAAGTTGGAACTCGATATCGGATCGGATTACGCGGATATCTAAAGAATCCATTTGAAGTTATCAGGAGTGATACCAAACTAAAGCAAGTTATAGTTTTACTTTTCGCGTCACGCCCTCCATTATCTCGTTTTTCCCTGGTCCTGGTTTTCGATACCTATTCAAATTTGCAACTTACTTAAGGTCGATTTCGCGGCTAAACTTTTTACACTTCTCGTTATTTCGCTTTCCCTCTCTATACACCGTCACACTACATAAATACTAAATACATCCGATGATTTTTCGAGGGTGTCGAAAGACAACGTGTCGCGTGTCTCGAAAAAGGAAGATACGTAAATTCTCATAAATGTTAAAGGACGCGTTGAATGAATAAAATTAGAGGTGGAGATCGTGAACTGCGATACGTGGTGCTTACGTAAATGAAACTCGCGGTATATTACAAGGAAATGCCCGTCACGTTACACGTGTGGGCAAGGACACAAAAATGAGAGCATTGTCAATAGCGTGCAAGGAGTACGACGACTACGGGCATCTGCATAATGACGCCAAGTGTCGCCGACTATTTGCATCGGCAACAAGCAACGGCCTACATCTCGAAAAGTGTTTAAATAACGTATTAGCGCCTGTTCGTTTTTAACACTTTTTTTCACTTTATCTCTCCTCCCTCCTCGTGCCTGCAGCAAGAGTACGTCACGTTTCGAGTGAAAAAAAATGCAACCACACGCTTGCGCTATGGAACTGCACGAATGTCACGTAAATATATAGATAGAGAGATAAACAGAGATTCACGACGCGAAACAAAGCGCAAGCGGCATCGCCCAGATAGCACAAAATGTTCTATGAACGTTCTTTCTTACAAAATATAAATGTTCTTAATTTCAACATATTCGAATCGAATGTAAACGGCATCCGCTGTGATCTTTCTCGTACGTAAAATATGACGAACGGTGGTACAATTTAAGAACGGTATATAAATCACGTGTATTGTATCAGTTGAATTTGTATCGTGGAGTCCCACTCTTATACAGACACACACACATACACACATACACGGCTGCGGGCTGTGCGCCTTTCGAGCGTCATTACCCTGCGTGGAAGTTTTCCAGTACATGAGGATTGAGAGCCCCTGACGCGTGCACGAGCACGAGGTGCATACCGTGCGTACGTGCATCATCGGCGCACGTGTACGTGGCGCACGACACGCCATTGATCTTGGGAAATCGGAATGACGGAGTATGTACATACGGGACGTGGCGGAAAAGGAGAGAACGCCGGGGGAGGACCGGGCGACGTTACGGAGGAATCGCGGACTCGATTTTGACGGCACCTGTCAACGTTAGCGTCCCTCGCACGATCCCGTTTTAACGTGGCCGAGAGCGATCGCGCTTCCCTACGCCTTCTCGCCGACCTGTTCCGTGATCCGTCCGGCATCCCCGATCACGTCCTCGACGCGCCGTCCTCGATATCCGTTCGGAGATGTATTGACAGATTGATCCGGGTTACCGCTGCCGCTGTGAGGTTAACATTCGAGCGTTTCATTATTTTTTGTCTCGACGTGCATCTTCGTTGATCGACGTTCGATCGATCACTCTTCTGCTTTCGTTATATTGCCGTCGAAGTCTTTTTTTTTTCTTCAGTCGAGCGTTTTCCACTTCGATGCGCGCATTTTTTTACACAGTTGCGACACGTGAGATAACGCGCAAAGTACGTCAATTTGGCGCTATTGATAAGACGGGGAAAGACAGCGTATAAAGTCGCGCCACATGTAGGTATATATAACGTTGTATTGTAATTAAAGTATAAATTTAGCGTTACGCCGTACGCCGTTCTTACGTAGTCGAGAATGGTCTGTTTTCTCATAACACATATGTCTCTCGTGTTGAATTTAACTTCATTTTTTCATATATTTATTATATAGCACTAAATTTAAATCCTATAACGCATAACAATAAGCATACGTTGAACGTTCGTTTATACAAATAGTTGAATGTGATAATGTTTTTTTTTTTAAGGCTAAAGAACAAGCGTCTGAAATGTGGTTGACAACTGCCGACGCGGCTAGTCTTGGAGCGGAAGAGGTAGCAGCTAGATTACACGTCGATGTGCGAACGGGACTCAGATGGCAAGAGGCTGACCATAGAAGGCAACTGACAGGTTTCAACGAGTTCACCGTAAAGGAGGAAGATCCACCATGGAAGAAATATATCGAACAGGTAGGAGTTTTCCAAGCTTATTTTTTACTCTCGTGATACGTATAGAAAATTGTAAACAGAGGGTAATACACGTTAGATAGATTCGCACGCACGTTCACGTGAATTTAAATATGTTTCAGTTCAAGAATCCATTGATTCTTCTCTTACTTGCCTCTGCATTTGTCAGCGTCTGCATGAAGCAATTCGACGACGCTGTCAGTATTACTGTGGTAAGTAGATTTTAACTCTTTTTTTAACTTTCATTAATCCCATAAATTTTGGCAGGCATTATCTAACCGATGCTTATGTTTGTGATACGTTCCTTTTGTAGGCTATCATAATAGTGGTGACAGTTGCATTTGTACAAGAATACCGATCGGAGAAATCTTTAGAGGAATTGAATAAATTGGTACCACCGATATGCCACTGGTAAATAGAGTTCCGCTTTTTATTAGGTGCTTTATTAACCACATACACTATACGCTATACAAATAATAATGAATATTAGTCCAATCTTGAGACAGCATGTATCCAAATTTACAATTCTTTAGAAGTATGGTCCTTGGAGGATATTCTAACCCTTTATACGTGCAGCATTCCTTTCCCTTCTTAACGAAGAAGACATAATATGTCGTTGCACTCTGTAGAAGGTGAAACTTACTTCTATGAAACTCCATAAAGTCCTATACTTTACAATTAAAGAAATCCCGACTTGAGAGAAATTGCCAAAAAAAAACATTCTTTATCAAATTCCTACTTTGCTAAAAATTCTTAATATTTTCTTTACGTGCGTTAAGATACTTTTACGTTACTGTTGCATTCCGATATTTTGTTTGCAGCTTAAGAGAGGGTCGTGTGGAAACATTTCTAGCGCGTACGTTAGTTCCTGGTGATATAGTGTATTTAAATATTGGAAATAGAGTACCTGCCGATATCAGAATATTCGAAGCTATAGATCTGGCGATTGACGAGAGTAGCTTTACTGGAGAGACGGAACCGGCGCAAAAGTCAACAGCTCCTTTGCTCAAGACTAATGGATTGACATCAAAGAGAAATATCGCCTTCATGGGCACTTTGGTGCGTTGTGGAAACGGCAAGGTAACGTCTGTTAAAACTATACATAAAATTCTTGGGAATACGTGCGCTTTACCATCAACTTATGTTACAATATCGCGCAACACAGGGAATTGTAGTGAATACGGGAGAAAAGAGTGAATTTGGGGAGGTTTTCTCGATGATGCAAGCCGAGGAGGCACCAAAGACTCCACTACAGCGAAGCATGGACATTTTAGGTACTCAGCTGTCCTTCTATTCATTCTGCATTATCGGTATTATCATGCTGCTGGGCTGGATCCAAGGTAAGGCTATCCTTGAGATGTTTACCATTGGTGTAAGCTTGGCAGTAGCAGCTATACCGGAAGGCCTGCCTATCGTCGTGACTGTGACACTGGCATTGGGAGTGATGAGAATGGCCAAGAGAAAAGCCATTGTGAAGAAGTTACCAACCGTTGAGACTCTTGGTAAATTGAAATTAACGAAAAAAATTATTTTATTTAAATTTATATTGGTTAAATTATCTTTATTTCTCTTATTATTATTTAAATATATATTTTTCCAATCTCTTATGTTCTAAAATTCCAAACATAAGGAGCGAAAGCTTGTTTTATTTTTAGGTTGCGTAAATGTGATATGTTCTGATAAAACCGGCACGATCACGAAGAACGAGATGACCACTACGATTCTCGTTACGTCGGAGGGTTACATCGCGGATGTTACTGGAGCAGGATACAACGACGTGGGAGAAATACACATACGGAAATGTGATAATCTTGATCTCGCACGCGCTGCTATCACTAATATGCTGGAAGTGGGTTGCGTGTGCAATAATGCTATCATACAGAATGACACTCTGTTGGGACAACCAACGGAAGGTGCGCTGATAGCAGTGGCAATGAAATTCGGAATGTATGGTGTCGCTGATAGATATCTGCGGTTGCAAGAATATCCATTTTCTTCCGAACAAAAGATAATGGCTGTGAAATGTACACCGAAGTTTGGCGAGGTAAATTTAAAGAAAAATAAAACAGCACGTCTCTTGATAATAAATCAATTATTTTTTATTTTGGAATGTCAAATGCATATGCTATACGTCCATATTTCAGAATAGACAAGAAACATACTTTGTAAAGGGTGCTTTGGAAAAAATTTTGCCGCAATGTACAAAATATTACGAGAATGGTCACGTATATGCCCTTAGTCAAAAGAAAGATCAAGAATTTTTGACAGAAGCATATGACATTGGTCAACAAGGATTGAGAGGTATTATCTCTCTAAGCATAATAATGAATGGATATAATAAATTTAATTATATTTTTTTCTATGATATTTTTCGATGTGACATCATGGATATCTTTTTATATTATACTCATCAATTAATATGTTTTTTTTTTATTATACTCATCAATTTGGTTACAGTGATTGGTCTGGCACGAGGCTCTTCATTACAAGATCTAATTTATATCGGCCTGGTTGGTATTTGTGACCCACCAAGACCACATATGCGCGAATCTATTAGCATTTTGTTAAACAGCGGTGTTAAGGTGAAGATGGTGACTGGTGATGCTAAGGAAACTGCAGCTGCAATAGGTACATAACTAAATAATATATCATTTATAAAACACTCACATTTTTTTATACAATGAACGCTAATTTTTGCAATCACAGAGTTACAAAGGATTTAATTATTTTTCAGCTAGCATGATTGGTTTGGATACACTTCACAGTCGGCTGTTATCGGGAGACGAGATTGATATGATGTCCGAGCATCAATTGGAACAGTGCATTAATAGCGTTAGTGTATTTTACCGCGTAACACCAAAGCACAAACTTTGTATCGTAAAAGCCTTACAAAGAAATGGCAACATAGTGGGTATGACCGGTGATGGTGTAAACGACGCAGTTGCGTTGAAGAAGGCCGATATAGGCATCGCCATGGGTAAAAATGGCACTGATGTATGCAAGGAAGCGGCCGACATGATTTTGGTCGACGACGATTTCGGAACTATTATGTAAATAATGTATTGTCTAGCTATTTTTTTTAGCATTTAAATCGATGTTTACCACGTATGTATATCGGTTTTTGTTTTAGCGCGGCGATCGAAGAGGGGAAGGGAATCTTTCACAACATCCGCAATTTCGTCAGATTTCAATTGAGTACTAGCATAGCCGCGCTTTCTCTGATTGCTCTCGCGACGTTGATGAGTATACCGAATCCTTTGAATGCTATGCAAATACTGTGGATCAACATCATTATGGATGGTCCACCTGCTCAAAGGTTAAATAAATTACTTTTCGATTTAACGCTTCATTAAATATTTATTACACATTTTTTTATGCATTAATCTTTTTCTGTATCTCTCCACAGTCTTGGAGTAGAACCGGTTGATAAGGATGTTCTGAAGCAAAAGCCACGAAATACAAAGGAACCAATGATCACCCGTCATCTCATAATTAACGTCTTATTATCCGCTAGCATTATCGTTCTTGGCACTTTGTGGGTGTACAACAGAGAGGTAATGTGTGTGTGTGTGTTTTTTTTAATAAATTATATTTTTCTTTCTTGATTACATATGCTTAATTTCCAGATGGTTAATGGAAATACCGCGAGAGATACTACCATGACATTTACTTGCTTCGTATTCTTCGACATGTTCAATGCTCTTAGCTGTAGATCACAGGTAGGAATTTATACTTTTATTTCAGATCTGTATTATACCAAGGAAAAAAGATTGCTACAGCCGGAAAATACCCGTTTGTTTCAGACAAAATCCGTATTTACGATCGGTTTGTGGAGTAATAAAATGTTTATGATAGCCGTAACGCTCTCTGTCATCGGACAAATGTTCGTGATCTACTTCCCTCCGTTACAGAAAATATTTCAGACTGAAGCTCTCACGGCGAAAGGTATCGCACTACCGTTATCTTGATACCGTTAAAGATAATCGATATATATTTCTTGTATAACTTGGTTATTTTTAACTTTCAGATCTTCTATTCCTGACGGCATTGACATCGAGTGTCTTCGTCATCAGCGAGATAAAGAAATTCATCGAGAGGCAACTGCAAAGACGTCGCGTTAATAATGGCCAGTATTATAACAAGTTCGAAATGGACTTTGTATGACAGTTACAGTCTGCCGGCGAGAGCAAGGCGGACAAAGATCATAATGAATAAGCGCATCAATTATCGCTCGACGTCAATATGCAGTCGGTCGCGTTCGTTTATAACTGACACATTACGTCTCGCTAACTCACATCTACTCGACTGTGCTTGCACGTTCGTAACTTCGTCGTCACGTGTGCACCTCTATCACAAAATAGAAGAATAATAATATCATTTTGATGATAGTTCTAATGTATCGATTGCGCAGTGTGACTGCAGTTTTTTTACCATTTACAAATTGTCGATTCTATTTTTTCCAGCACATTGTGCACTTCTTAAAAAGAAAAAAGGAAAGAGAGAAACATTTCGGTAACGGTAGTAAGTTACGTAGGCTGTAGCTATTAGACTATATTTCATTATTGTCCCTACAGTGAGACTATAAATCACTATTTCATAGATGGTAGCGATGCTACTGCACATTCCATGCACGTTTGATAGATCAATGACTTTTAACGATACTTTAACGAACTTTTAACGATATATTCTATTTGTAATATATAGTCTTAGAGACTGCAGTCCGAAACAATGTTTGCACAGAATCATCGTAATCATTCTATCTTACACCTTTTTCTAAATATTGTAACAGTTTTTAAGCCTCACTCAGCAAGAAATATCGATTCCGCCGTTCGTTCATTCATTGTCAATCAATTCACGTTAGAGGAGAAGCGAATCATGCAGCATTTTACCGAGTAAGAATAAGACAGAGATAAGCATATTGTAATTAAACCAGCCATACAAATCGATTGCATTTAAGAATACAGTTGTAATCGGCGAAAATAAATGCTCTTACAATGTTCCTTATTAATTCCACGTTGGCGAACGTATCCCTTCGATGGCAAGGTAATATAATGCAAATTGCACCAACGACGAATGTGCTGTTTCCCTAAATAGCATAATAGCTAATTTATATTCAAGTAACATCCAATTCTCTATTATGCCATCGAAAAGATACTCGCGTGTTGCATTATATAAAGATATTCGAATTAATATTTCATGAGTATATTAATGAATTAATACACATGTTCGTATATGTTACGTTATATGTATACAGATATTTTATATTCAATTTTCTAAGAATTTAAACAAATTGTTTAATGAATTCCTTCAAGAACACTATAAGTTTTATATTGATACAATTCCGGTCCACCGTAGCCATACAGCAGCTTTCCTTTACCATTTTCATCGTAATAAGGATAGCGATACTTTGGCCTAAAAAAATAAATATGAAAATTACTATAAGATACTATTTGACGCTTTTCAGTGAAAATTTTTTTTTTTTTTTTTTTTTTTTTTTAAATATATAAAATAGGAAACTACTGTGTTCTAACGTAACAGTCGGAATCGTACAAATATTTAATGCCAAACTAAATATTGACTAATTTCTTTAACTGTTTATTTTATAATTAAATATCGAGATATTTGCTTCACTCACCGTTCGAAATATTGAAAATTCGGTGCTTGAGGTTCGAGTATAGCTACACTTTCATCAATTATTACGAGAAGAAAAATGGCGAATATTGTTAACGTGATTATAGTCGGCCACTGTAAAATGAAAAGAAAGTTTCGGAAAATAATGAAGTAAAAAGAAATTTGCTTTATTTGTTAACGAATATTTCTTTGCAAAACTCGATACCTACTTGTTAAATATTAATGAGTAGAGTTTCAAGCAAAATTGAGACGCAATTGCAAAGTTACAATTAGAAAGTTGCGACAGATAACGTGGCTGTTGATTAAATTTTTAAGCGAACGAGATTCAAGAAAAAAAAATTATATTCCTAATTAGGTTACAAAAGATTATATTTGCAGTTTATTAATATCATTTGGTATTACTTACAGAGGTAGAGCTCGCCATGACAAATCAATTGAAATGTTCTCTCGATTAATAGTAAGCAATTTTGAAAATAGTGCGAAATAAAAGTGTCTTTTTGGTAGAACAATTATTAATCGTTAGTCGGATCAATTATTAATCAATTTAACAAATACCACAAAATAAAATTGATCGACGCGCTGTATCCAACCTCCCAGATTCGCGTCAGAACTCAGTCTAAATTTCTTCCTTTCCCCACCATCCTTATTCTTTCCCCGATGTCTAAAGTGAAAGTTCCGAGATACGTTGTGCTACATACTTTGATTGCTTCATCTGAATGTCGACCGTGAAATTTTCGCAATATCCGAAAAGATGTGTGTTTTGAAAGTATCAATAAAATGATATTTGCTTGATTGCAAATTATACGTGAAGTATAAATACTGAGAAAATACAAAAATATCAAGAGATCATGTTTTTTAAATTATTTCTAATTACTTTAAGTTGCGTATGCCATTCAATAATTAATATATCGGATATACACTGCACTTATTCTAATTCTAATTAATTGCAAATATTTAATCAAAATAAATTTGGCGGAAATATGACTTAGCTAAAAATTCGTACGGTATTAAAATAAGAGAAGAAAATCACTTTAATAATCACTTTCGATCGCAATTGTCGATGACACGATTAAAACGTTGTATTGTGAATATTAATAATAATGATCGTTCAAAACTTTGATTTTATAAAAAATATATTTGGTGAATTATATATTTACGTCGGATATTCGATCAAACATATGTCAACAAAATTGTAATGTGTGTTGGAAAAACATCACATATTTACTCGCTAATTTAATGTTTCAACTTTTCGCTGGCACTCCCCATGGACCTTTGTATCCAATGCCCATTCCTAGCTTTGCTATCGCATATTCACCGAAACGTCCGTTTTCCAGCTCGTATTGACTCCTTCTTTGCTTGCCAACCTCTGGATCAAAATTCCATTCCGTTTTCTGCATCCAAATGAAGCATGAGAAATAAGTAAAATTAAAAAAAAATTTATGTATGTTATGCATTTACCTCGTGCACAGCAGGTACGCCTGCGATGTTATATTGAATCAAATCATGCAGGAATCTGTAGACTGTAGCATCTACGATTGACACAATAATTTCACTATGAAGTAATAATGCCATCAACACAGTGATCTGTAATAAAATGCACAGAAAGTAGATTATTAAAAAAAAAACAAATAATTTAGATTATTATTGTCACAAATTCGTTAAGTAAGCTAATCATTTAAATTATTACACAATAATATTATTACTATAATAATTTATTAACACACCACTAAATTAAATTATTTTAGATGCTTCATGATACAATTTTTTCGCTCACCAAGGACCTCAAAATTCTTATCCGAACTCGATCAACTCAATTCCTCGTAAAATTTTGTGATTAAACCTACCAATATTCGGTTCCGATGCATGGCTCACTCGAGGAACAGTATCTCTACCGTCGCGGAATGACTACCCTATGAAACTTATTCAGTAATCCAATGTGCTTATACGAAAATGTTCGCCAGTGTATCGTAATACTGGCAGTGAAAGTAAAAACTCGATCGCGCGCTTAACGGCGCGCGAGAGTTTAAAAAGTTACATTGGATACTGTCCGTGAATGACAATCGGTTATTCACCGAATCGATACTTGATGCGAATCACGAATTTCCTATGGGGTACGGGAGAGGAGGGCATAAAAGCCGGACGGAATCCGAATGGAGCCAGTCGTTCATTATTTTCCGGTAGGTGCTTCCGCAATGAGCGCAATTTCAGCAAGTCATGCACGTTAATAAAGTACTTTTAACGATCATCCTTTGCGCGGTAAGTGATCTATATTAAGCAGGTGTAAAGGCACCAATTCACTTGCTTCTCTGATTCAATTCAAGGAATTTTAATTTTACCCTGTAATTTTTGCATTTTTTGTAAACGATCTTGCAAAATTTCAATTTAATTATGTATCAAACTGATGGAATTAGTCTGAATTTATTAAATTTCCTGTTAATGAAAACAGTAATATAATTGTCTTGAGTAGACAAACGCATGGTGCGGCGATCGAACGTTGACACGGAATGCCAGGACATTTGATTTGTCGTCGTTTGCGTGGCCGCAAGCATTGTTCAGCAATCGGCCCGATGTTTCAATTTTCCCAAAATTTTGGCCCAGTCGACCGCAGCTCCAGGAATGGGCCCAGAACGGTATCGCGAGTCTGTTACGTCTCGTGTCCGTAAGTATCGGAAAGAAACCGATGAGCATCGAGTTCAGACCCGAGGATGGACCACGTGCCGCGGGAACATATCAACGGCGCTTTGGATATCGCGGAGAATGGCTCATTGAACAGTTGGGAAACGGTCTTAGTCCTGATATTCGACTGAACTGGCAACCTGTGCCTAATACATTTTTGATGCCACCTCTAGCTCCCTTTAGAAGTGGTAATAACTTGATCCGCAACAGCGCGAATGCACTCGAATACAATCGATAGAACTATAAACTATGTTAGCTTAAGTTAGTAGTAGAATAGCCAGAACTCTAAAATAAGTAATAATCATCAAGTACAAATCAGTCTGTGTTATTATTTATTTTGTGTATAATATGTGTGAGTTAAATGATTGTTAAGGCCGGAACACAATACAAAGGTACAGGCAATAGGAACAGGGAATAGCAACCTGCAACGGAATGCATTAATACACGGCTTCTGATAGGTTGAAAATCTACATTCTGTTGCTATTTCCTATTCCTATTACCTGTACCTTTGTATTGTGTTCCGGCCTTTATTGATAAACGTACGTGTTTGCAAGAAAGACACGCGTATAAAATATAAGATAATAAAAATATACGTAGTTGTACGGATATTTTATCGGTTCACGGAGACGAAAGTATTTACAGTGCCCACACTTTCACATAATCCACTTGAAGCGCTGTTCTTGTGTCCCATGTGGGATGCCACTTATTTTTTGCATGATAGAATTTTTTCAATGCCTGTAAAGAACAATGTATTGATTGCACTTATTTGTCAAAATCTCTTACATATTTAGCTCTAAAAGTTTCTTAAGAAATTTAATCTTAAATATTCAGTGACATACGAAGGCTTCGACATTTCGCCAAGGTTTGACATATCCGCTGCTCGTGACATGGTCTTGAAATTCGTGACTGCCTCCGACAGCTACGCCCAAAGTCAAATACGACTGCGCAATAAATGATATCAAACCTTCAGCATTTGTTACAAGATTTAGTAAAACTATGCAAATGGTACAAGAGTCTCTGTTAACGAAGAAAAATATAATATAATTTCAATACCGATTTTCCAAACGACCCGTCGACGGGTTGCTCGCCGTACTGCACTCCGTCAACCTTTACTACAATGAGGCCGCTCTTCCATTCGATCTCGAAGATATGGAAATCATCCGACCAGGTTTTGCCCGACTGCCTCTTGGGTAGCGTCATGCGATTATTACTCTGCGCGTTACTCTCACTTAAGGATACGGTCAGTCCACCCGCGGCCAATATGTGACCACTGACAGTCTCACCCTCGGGAGTCCTTAGCTCTTCGTTGCCCACCGAGGAAGCAATCCTGATCTCGTGATGCAGTCCCAATTGCCACGTATTCTCGGCACTCTCTAGTGTTATTACTACAAAACGCGAACTTACAACGATCAAAATTGCAAGAAAAATCGATGGGAAAAAGTTGCGATAAACTTACCAGGATACACCCAATCGCCATGTGGCAATTTGGCTCTTATTTCGACACGCCCGAAAAGAAACTCAAATTTTCCCTTTGTATTAATACGTCCAGAGATTACAGGAGGCAAGATGTATGAGCCAGCGCCTACGCGGTAGCACTCCGGTGTACTAATTTCACCTGTGCAACTGAAAATAGAATATAATTAAGTTTGACTTTAATCCCTCTTTTATTTTCTTAATTCATATTATCCGCATACCTTTCTATTTCTAATGTTCCACGTGATGCAAAGTCCGTGCCGTATTTACTATTAAGTAAGATCGGTTTAATGCGCAGCCGTCCATCGCTCACATCCGTTACTTCATCGGTCATATAGACGACAAATTCATCATCCTAGCATCAAAAATAGCATAACAGTTTAATGAAAACCGTTTTTTAAATAAATGGACACTTGTCGGCGATACGTACCGGCGGGCCGGCAAAACGATTCAACGGATTCCATTTTGTGGCATTGAGATTATCGAAGTTGTCCTCAAAGATGAGCTGACGTGGACAGGCTTGTCGTCGGTTACCGTTCTCGAAGACCCATGTGGTCGATGCTGTCGTGCAATTCTGCGAACTTTCAACTTCGTTGCCAATGTGCAGGGTGCCATCGTAATTGTAAAAATCTAAAAATAAAAGTTTCAAGGATTATAACGGGAAAAAATCGCGGACAATTGCATATTGTATCTAATAAAAATAATCGCTCTTTTGATAAATCAAATTAAATCATAAATAGATGATAGTAAGATTGCATCGTTTACTTATTATCATTGAGATTTACTCAGCGATAACAGAAAAAAATTGTTAATAACTTTTCAATAAACAACGAGCGCGGGCTGAAACCTTCTGAAGATCACTTAAGAGGGGAACCTTGGTAACATACTTAAAAATCAAGGTCATCTAAGGTGACCTCCTCCATCTACACAATTACCCCAAAGATTAATCATCAGCCTTAAATAATATTTACATATAACTTACCGATAACCCGATACGATTGATCAACCAAATTGTAACCAAGACCTTGATATACAACGTGAATCCAATAATAGATAATATCATCTCTCTGTAATTGAGTGCGCCGGTCTTCGTAAGTCCATCGTCCATTACGAACTTTGAGAATGTCTTTCGCGATATGTCCCGCTTCTAAGCCATCAAAATCTTCATTGAATTTTACATGGAAAGCTACTAATGTAATTCCATGCTCATCTATAGGAAAAGAATGTTATTCCGATTAAACGCAATCCTACACAATTTCGATTATAATATATATAATTTATTTGTTAAACTGATATGACCATGACATATGCATCAGTGTCTCAAAACAGTCGTAATTTAAATTACAGATTCTTTAAAACAAATTTACAGATATATCTGTATCCGCAATATTTTAGTTCAATTATTTTATTTGTTAAGTACCAAATGTCCTATGTAAATAAATATACTATTTAATAAATGAAATTTTATTATCTTGCCAGGAATAGATACGCGTAGTCCCGTGGGATGAAGTGGCTGCACTGTAGCCGGTGGAGGCTGATAAGCGGCATAATTCTCACAAATATTTACGAGAAATATCGTCAAGAGAAACAATTTTGCGAATAGAAAATGTTTTGCCATTTCTACTGAATTGCCGTCTCGAAATTGTATTCTTAACAAGTCTCCTTATCTTCTTCGAATTTCTGTCTCTTGCGTCAGCTCTTTGAATTTGATCTCTCGCTTTTTTTCGTTCCTTTATCTTTCTCACTCTTTTAATATACACACGATTTCCGAAGGACAACCAGTCTGTTTAGTAGCGAGACAAGCAAAGATCCAATCGGAATATACCGATTTACTAAGCTGGATGATGCGCGACGCGTAGTCGCGCACTAACTTGCCGAGACTTCTTACAGAGCCTTTTATTCTCCCTTCTACTTAAATACCTTGACGGAAAACCGGAATTTACCGGTTGCTGTATCAGTGTATTGACCGTGAACATTTTTCTTCGTTTATTGCCTTACATGCCGTTTATTTAATCTATTAACGCCCCTTTGAACCGTGAATTTGATAATATTGTTAGACTTTCTTTCCTTATGCTGTCTTTCCTTATGTAAAATGTTATGCTTCGATATTTTTAATTCAGTGTAATAACATTAATTTCGTAACTGAATTATTTTTTACCATTATAAAAGATAAATATAATAAAAAAGCTTTAACAAAGTAGGAGTGAAATAATAAATTCGTTTACCTAAAATTCTTTTTTATGTATGTATTATACAATTTTATTTCAAGCTTGTTTCGAGATTAACAGCCACCTTCACATTTTTCTTTATAAATCAGAATTTTATTAAAACAAAGTATCGAAAAATATATAACTGTACGGAATGTTTATATGATACTTAGAGGATTATTAAAATTTTGTTTTATTTAAGTAAATTATTAAATATCATTAGACGATGTCAATTTAAAAATTATTGACTATGCAGGTCACCTATTGCAACTTTTGTTTTACTTCATCAGGTATACGACTTAAATACCACTGATGCGGTTGGCCAGGCGCCGTGGCCAGTATGCCTCTCATATTTACATACGTCGTTTCCCGATTATAAGAATAGCGTTCACCATGAAGATCGGTCAAAACGCCACCGATTGCATGAAGAATGGCTTCGGGCGCGCAAGTGTCCCATCTCTTGCACCCGCGACTAGCAAACACGTACGCGTGAGCCTTTCCTTCTAACAGAAGAATTACCTGCGAATAGACACGCGATATTTAGATTTTATTAATGAAGAATATGTTTCGAACAATTCGAAAATCATATCTGATCAACGAGAATCATGAATAGTCGCTTGTGCAATTACCTTGTGCCCAGCACCACCAACGCGTGTCACCTCGTCAGGTTCCAACGATTTTATGGCGCTTTGGACAATACTGTCGGAATGTGACCTGAGGAACAAGCAAAACGATATATTCAACAGAATAAAATATCGAAGTACAATTTAACAAATGTTAAAATTGCTCGCTACCGAGTGGTCGCGATTATCCTCCTCCCCTCTGGAGGTGACTTCGGCGTAAATCCCCCGAATCCCGCGCCGTCAATACCCCATAATGTACGACCGTTCTCAATAAACGTGCCGCTTTCGTCGTTCTTGTAATAAGGCTGATGTATCACGCCTCCGATTGCCGTTTTGCCGATTGCCACGCCGACCAATACCGTAACATGCTCCACCAGTCCTTGCGTGTACTCCGTCGTACCTGCAATGCAAATTCTTTGATAAATAAAAGTTGGACACTGTACTCTGAGATATTTTGTGATATGCAATAATGTACATTCCGAGCAAAACAGAAACGCGAGGGTGCCTTATATTTATCACGCAGGATTTTTACGTTCACGTTAAGTCATCAGTACCGTCTAGAGGGTCTACCCAGACGCACACGTCCTTAGGATTAACATCCTCCAAGTGAGCCGGTAGTTTCAATTGCAACACCTCTTGATCCGCTTCTGTGATGATCCATTCCGAAGGCACCTCGCAGCTGGACGGTTCCTCCTCACCGATAATCGTGATGTTTGGAAATTGTCGACTGAGCGAAGTTATGATACATCGTTGGGCGCAACGATCCGCCTCCGTTTGCAGATCGTTCTTGCCCTTTTCCACAATATTTAATCCGCCTTTGCTCAAAACATCTCGAATTATTTTACCGGCTTGTACCGTGGCGGATACAGAGGATGCCACTATGCGTGTTAACAGGGCAGCGCTTTGAGCCATTCTATCAATCCGTGTAGAAGTGGCAATAATGTGTGATATCACCGACAAACTATCCTCGTTTCTGGAAAAACCCAAAAATAATATCTAAAAGGTATATATCTTTCATACACACGTATATATATCATTCACAGTAAAAGCTAATTATAAAAAGTAATATTTAATAACAATCTGATGCGACAAAATAAAAAATTCTAGTTTTATATAGCTCAAATATTTTGTCTCTACATAAAATATGATATAATAATTATTATTATATAAACTGCCACAAGTTCTGGATTAAAATACTATCCCATGCTTTAAAAAAAAAAAAAAACATAACCTGCAAGATTAATATTATGAATTTATAATTGTAGAATATACAATATATGTGATACTTGAAATTTGTAGCTTATATATCTACTTTATGCGCATTGTACATTTGTTAATTACTTACAATTGTCTCGGAATGACGAGCAGAAAACGCCGTGTAGCATATATTAATGCGCTAAAAAGTGAGATTAGGTTAGATTAGGTTAAGTTTGCTTATAAACAGTAACACGTGTAGAGGCATTTTGACTGTGAATTTGATTAGAAAGAAGACACGAAACGTCGAAAGAAATCTATCAGTCTGTTGAGAAATTCGGTGAGATTATTTGAGGAAACTTACTTGAAAGAGAAAAGAAAGTTACATTAGAGGTTCAAGATGTTTTCATGATTGCTTTTGTATTTGCACACTGGTCTCGATTGTCTCGAAGGTTGCTCTCTATTTTTCTTTTGTACAGATCGGATATAAAATGTTGCACAAAAACGTTTTGCCGGTTATAACTTCCTGGTTATCGAGAAGAAATAGGCACATCGTAAGTGCATATTGCTCAACATTGACCACTGACAGCTCACCCGCACATCAGAAAGAAGCTATTAATACCGCGGAGACGAAGGGGCTGATTGAAAAAATAGGATTGTCAAAAGTGAAGAAGAAGAAGAAAACCATAGAAAAGCAATTGAAATATATACAATCTATATTGCAGGATAAAGAGACGTTGGACATTATTAATTATATACGGAAAGTCAATCCAGATATAATTGATATTATTCAATCAATGAAGTGCACGTTAAAAAAGGGGGATACAAATATATTACATCTGATTGACAAAGATACCGCCGCGAAGTATGTCTCTTTGATAAAAAATGATCTCTCGAGAAACATGTGTTACGTTGCCGAATTGAATTCTGGTTTTGGCATATTAACGAGAGAACTGTTGAAAGCTGGCGTACCGCTGATTCACATGTACGAAGGAAATCAAAAATTACACCAAGTACTGGAAACGATCTCTGCAAAATATCCTGGAAAATTGAATCTAATCTCTTCTAAACATTCCAATCTCTTTGGAATAACAAGAGCGTTTTATGATGACAAAATTACTGACGGGCAATATCAAGATAGTTTCAAAGCGATAGAAAGCAAAAATTGGGAAGATGAAACTTACATGCAAGTAATAGGTGCAACAGATAGTAAATACTTATTTACGTTTATTATACACAGTTTAGTCTTTCGCAACGGTTTCATGTTCCATGGAAGGCCTATTTTTTACATCGCGATACTTCCATCCCTGTGGCACGTTAGTATATCGGTCTTTCTTTTTTTCTAAGTATCTTGGAAGAGTATTTTTGATAAACACATCATTAATATTTGGTTTTAATTATGTTTTAGAGATATAATACCTGTACCAGTAACAGTAATTACAAATTATACACCTATACAAAGGTGATGTTCAAATTAATGTTTACGTGCGAACTACTGGGAACGCTGAATAGAAAGGCTTTTATACCTTGGCCAAAAAAGAAACGTCAATCTATGTATAATGTATCTTGGCCAAAAAAGAAACGTCAATCTATGAATAATGCACTATCGATAAAACAAGATTACGAACAAATTTATGTGATAAAACTTGAGCCTAAAGCTGACCTTTACTCAGAATTGTCACAAAAAGATTGGGTGACATTTTCTTATTTTGTGAAGCATCATCTGCAAAAACGCCGTACCAGAGTGATACCCGCATTAGAGTGAGTATGATGAAAAATCTATATGTATATGGTTTCTCCATCAAATATTTTTCTCTTACAAAGAATTTCAAATATATATCTCTCTTTACTTTACAAATTACATTATATTGTTCTGTCTGTCTCTAGAAAATGGGTGCCAGACTGTGGAATTAGACTAATAGCCAAAGATTATACGATATATACGCAATTTGGAGACTTAACGCCAATACAAATTCTGGAACTCTTTAAAGAATTCAAATCTTGGCCAGAATACAAAGAGAGTTATTTCATAGGTTCTATGAACAATTCTTTAGGTGCACATAATGAAATGGAATTTTTAAACGAATAATTCTGTAGTACGTTTCTTGTATTTTAAATATATGATTATATATATAAGGAAACCTTTTAACATTTCAATATTTTTAAAAAATTTGCGTTTTAGCGTTAGATGCTCCTTACCATCTTATTGTGAGCGATTTAATCATCTCGAATTACAGTTGCAAACCATATTTTGTCAGAATTATAATCGATTTCTCTCTTCCTTCTCTTCTCAATTCCTATATACATGCGTAAACGGCTTTCTCGCAGATCAACACACACGCTTATGTATTGGTGAAGATTATCGCTCTGGTCAGTATACTCTTTCATTTCCTTTTGTTTGACAGTGGTTAGCCTTGAAACATCATAGTCACCGTTACATCGGCTCAGTGTAATTGCGCGTATGCATTCGAGAGAATCTTAGAGAACATCTCCCTCAAGTTCACAAGTTCTCGGTTATTAGTTATTAAAACACGTGTGATATTCCTATTTTTTCTTTCTTTATCAGAAAAGAACAGCGTATTGCTAAGAACTGTAAGGAAAACATTCATCTTAACATTAAAAGTATCAATTAGATCCAGAGTGTAGCTATTAGTGCATAATTATATCACTAATGACTATTCAGATTTATAATGGGCGGTTTCTTTAGAGCGCGGTATATATATATCTCGCTGTTTTATCTCTCTTTTAGTTTGCCATTGAAAGTGCTCGGAAGCGGATGGAAATGTTTAACGTTTATACTATCTTGTCATTATTATCTAACCAGTTACTAGTGATATATTTGTTCATATTACATTCTAGCTTTAATTGACCTTTATACCGGTATCACGTACATATTAAAAAGTCTTTCCTATTTTCTCCATCTGTACCACGTTTATAAATATATAATTTTCTCAGCGGCTCGATATCCAATAGTGAGGATGAAGTATTTGTACATCGGTTTTATGTTTTTCGCATACAACTATGTGATATGGGGTCAGGATTTATCATTTCCAACTGATGAGGAAACTTCCCACGTCAGCGGTGGCAACTCCACGGTAATACAAATATTAATATAAGATTATACAAGAAGCTAATTTTCTTTTCTTATATAATCATCCTTGCAGATGATAACGGAACGTCTACCCGTATCAATACCGGATAGTTGCCCGAAAGACATGCTTCTCTACCCGGGAGACGGTGCGAAGGATTCCTGGGTGTGCGATTGTAGATCTCGATTCTTGTACTTTCCGTTGAACAATTCCTGCCACGAAGCCTATAGACAAGGTCCTTGTCCGCCAAAAAATTATGTCATTCTTCCTGAGGACGAGGCGGTTCCTCGTTGCGTGGAGAATCCTTGCTTGGAAGATGGCGTGGTGCCGTATAACGGTACATGCTATCCACTTAGAACAATAGGCGGTCCGTGTGCGCCCGATGGGGTAATAGGTGTAAACGAGACTAACTTTCAATTGGAATGCGTACAAACAGCCATTGCACCTTTCATAATAATTGATGTTCCCCCAAGAAAGTGTCCGCCAGGCAGCCGTAGAAGCACACTCGGAGAGTGCAAAAAAGTATGAACACATAAGTATCTTGATCCAGTTTGCCGCATGCTATTTCCATACCTTAAATACATTTTATATGATTCAACACGTGAGATACGTTACAATAATGTTATATACGCTCAATTTTCCAGGTTAAAAAAAGAGGTTAGAATAATAAAGAAAAAAAACGTCAGGCTGCATCAGGATAACTTCGATATATGTATTTTGTATTGTAATTTATATACAAAATTATACTCGCGCTTTATAATAGATATACTTAAAGAGCATTAAATAACAAAATGTAAGCATCGTACAACAAATATCTTTCATTTTATATTCTTAATTTTTATAATCTGGGACCTATTATAAATTACATACATATATATATAGTGTGTATACACAGAGAGAGAATTTTCTCTTAGAATTTACCCTCAAAATCATGGTAGTTGTGGAACAATATGTAGTACGAAGAATTTTATGTGAGTTATTCTGATTAATATCTACCATAATAAAAAATATTAATATCTATTACATCAAAATATAAAATATGTTTGATTAATTTTACTAAAATATATCTAGGAAATTTCAAGAATTTTTCAATAATAATCTGCTTGGTAATTTTTATCACGTTGCGCGTTGTTTGTAAAATGTCTTTTGTATATTTCAAAAATTCCTTGGTTGCCAAGTTGTCCCAAGTTTGTAGTAAATTTAACAGTAAAATATAACAAAAAATTCTCGCTGTGCATACGTATGTATGTATGTATATATAATAGAATCAGGAAAATATAAAAGATGCGATTATTAACTTCCATTACTTAATTTACTTATTATATTCCTATATTTATACTTATATCTGTTTATTATACTTGGAAATATATTGACTATATTGTAATATATACATTGTTAACACGATCTTTATACAAGTCTTATATACCTAAACCTAGAAAAATCCGATTAAATAACGATATATGCCGAGGCTTTCGAAGAACTTTTCTTCAATTGTAAACAAGAACTGTAATATTATTTGTGATGTTCTAAAAATATTTTACAGTATGTTGATCTCTCAATAAAAAGATTGCTACTATTTTTGTGAAATCGATTGGCTCTGAACACAGAATAGTACACATTACATCGATATAATGCTCGCAGTGACTCTGTGCGTTTTGAAGGTAACGAAAAATTTCGTATATAATGTAACTATTCACGCAAATATATATATGTTCTTTGAGAATTTATATATCTCGTTCGTCTTTACAACGTAGCACAACGTATTATTATGCACATGTTATTATCAAACTTACCCTGAGAAACAAAATGTTAGGCTATCAAAACTTTTTTAACTCGGCTCCTGCTGCTGACTGCTCGTGGTAGCTTCTATTAATCTTTGCCTTTCTCTATACATGGAAACTTTCATATTCTCTAACTGATGGTACCTCAACAGTTTCAAGACAGCGAAAACCGACAAACCGACCCAAATTGACAGGCTACTCCAAATGCCAAATTGGGCGGCGCCAAGTTCGATATGGAAACCTGACGTGTCGATACCGTCAGCCTTGTCAATATCATTTCCAGCTGCTAGTTCGCACGACGGGAACCTCTTGGTCATACATTGGCACCACGTCATGAAACCTAAAGTTACGATAATCGCCGCGATCAAGGTGACGGTGGTGAGAATGACGGAAGTCACAACGTCCACAAACGCAGAGAGAAACGAGCTGTCCTCGCTACGATACATGAACAGGGACAACCGGTAGATCTGTATCGACGACGTTACGAGGAGGATCAGACCTACGAATATTGTGTAATTACAGTACGCCTGCGACGCCCAGTTTACCACAATCTGGCCATCCGACTCCTGCCAGACACCGGTCGAAAACAAAAGACAGTGTCCCCTGGAAAATGAAGGAAACAAAATAAGCTTCGTAGGGCGTAACAGAGAACGTCATGATTATCACAATGTTGAATACGGTCTTGTTATAGTTGGGAAGTAACGTGTTACCGTTAAAAGTCACTTTTTTCCAGATTTTTCGAGATCTATTAAATGTCAGATCCAAAGAAAGTCTCCCAATGAGCAATAAACTCTTTATTATTCCAAGTAGTGCTTTGTTAGAGCGCTTATTCAGCGTTGGAAGTTCCATATTAACAAAACAAAGATTAGGTACAAAGAATGTGTTCTCGATATGTCTTCTCAATGATACGATGGAGCATCTACTAAAAGTTAACCCTAGCTCGGCACACTCCGATCCAGTGGACCGCTGAACGTTTTTCAGTTTTCTAATTTTCACATATCAACATAATTTTCTAGTTTCCAATAAGTTAAGTTTAAATTCAAATAATTTTCTCGATCTGATATTATCATAAACGTCTTATTCAAAGTCTGTATTATCAATTTTTCTATAGTACAAGCTTGAAAATATTACGTAGAATGAAAATAATGCGACAAAGCAGTCTCATGGACTGGAGTACGGCGAATTAAGGATTCGAAAATAAGTGTGGCTAGCTAGGGTTAATAAAGCTGATCTACGGATCAGCACCTATTGAAAGTTAATAAAGAATTTTAGTAAAATTTAATAAGTTTATTTTTTAAAAACCATAAAAATCGTAACTTTCTATCTTTAACTTATCTTCAACAAATAGACGTACGGTTGGACTTGGTTAAATTTAGTTTTTCGTTTAAATTAAATAAAGTAACGAAAATAGTAACGATAACGGTAACGGAGTTACTTTTCAAAATTAATAACGATAATGGGACCGGGTTATTTTTTTTAATTGGTAACGAGCGACTTTGAAAAAGTTACTTTAAAAAGGTAACTTCTTTCCCAATCCTGGGACCTTACCTGAACTCATCCTGATGCAGACTCATAGGCACGATGATGCAGAGCGACAGGATAAGGGCTACGACGTAGCCCGCTATTTGGCTGAGCAGCAAGATATTTGACAGTGCCATTACCTCCAGGTCTTACGTACGGGATGATCGAACGAGACTATCTCACGGTCCAACTGGGTCCAACGTACCGACGAAATCATACGCGATTACGATGAAAGCCGAAATCCATGGATCCCGTCTGCCTCATTGACAGATCCCTCGAGTCGGCGGCGAGAGCGTAGCGTACTCGCGCTTGTCAAAATAATCCGTGATCCGTGGACGTGAGCGCAGACGCTCTGCTGATCTCCGCCGCCGCCGCCGCGGTCACGGCGTGACGTCAGCGACGAATGTCAATGCACAGCTGAGAGATACTACGCATGCGCAGTAGAGCAAGCACTAGCAGCCGCTTCTAATCGTGTACGCATATGATATATATATATATATATATATATATATATATATATATATATATATATATATATATATATATATATAGGATATAGGTACATAAAATAAAATTTATGTGATTTTATGTACTTAATAATTAATAATTGAGCAAACAAATCTCGAAGGCAAACTTGATCTCGAAAAGAAAATTAAGGAAACTCACGAATATAATGAAATATATTTGGTCTGATAAATAAGTCTTTGTAGAACAACTGGGAAACATAAAGCGTGCAATTCGACTTGCATCAGCGCGTTTACTTTGAGATCTCTCGCCACGTGAAGGTCCGCCCGTTTTGTCCATAGTTCGTAAGTAAAGCTTCTCAATCACTTTATTGACGGTCCGGATATGTTAAGAAATATCAATTTTAACGTTCCAACTAGAGACTTGAGGCAGGAACTCCATTTTTCATACCGATCAGCGCCTACGCACTTTCTATGGGACAAATTCTTGCATCAATAGATTATAATGATCTCTGCGAGCACGTATTTTCTCCGAAAAATTATTATTACATTTAAAAAAAAAAAACGTCGGCATCCACGCGCAGGATGGTAAAGGTTAAATAATCCGATCAGCATAATTAGACGCACGTGTGCTCGACGTGCACGAGCACCTGTATCGGAAGCAGCACCTCGACGCAGGTGGAGTAAAGGAGCACGTAATATTGAATGTTGAATTTTTTCACCCAACGGTCACGACGCACGACAGTATCTAAACGCGACGCGTGCACTCGGACTCGGAGCTCGGAGGTCGGGAAAAATCGCTGCAACTAGCTCACTGTATATATGTCAGTGAACTAGCTGCAACTTGATGCATTTTCCGTCTGGTATGTGTGTACTACAATATACGCTACGCTACGTTCTCATAGGAGGACGGCTATCAAATAAGAACGAACGAGCACGAACGAAAGGAAGGAAGAGGAAGAGGAGGAGCAAGGAGGCTTGAGGCGCAAGCATTCTCGGGGGGAGGAACATCGCGACGCCTGGTGTGCGACGGAAACATCGAGGCCCGAGGCCCGAGGAATCGTCCGATCGAGAGAAGCGGCGCGATCTCACAATTCAGATCTTTAGCACAGATCAAGCCTCGATCGACCGCGGAGACCGGATCTCGACCAGGCGTATCGCCGCGTGCTATTGCGCGTTGTGTCGCGTTGCGCCCGCGAGCGTCATGGACGCGGGCGGTGCGCGTGTCAGGGGGATGCGATCGAGATTCACTCGCGCCCGCGCGGACCTTGCGCCACGCTGCTGAAGTTGAAACAACACGGTCGGAGAGCGCGGATATATACGTTCCGGACGCCCGAGGGGTATGCCTCGCGACAACGTGCCTGGAGCGACGAGATGATACCCCGTTACGGACGCGACACGCCGGAACACTCCTCGGGACTCGGGACTCGGGATAGAGTAGACTGAGTAGAGGATCGCGCGTGAGAAACGCGCGCGCTGCAGACGGGCGCGCTCCGGCGATCGGGAGCGAGATGAGCAAGATGTCCTGGTTCGGATGGTCGGCGGACATCAAGAAGCGAGCGTGCAGGTACCTGCTGCAGCGTTACCTCGGCCAGTTCTCCGAGGAGCTCACGCTGGATCAGTTGACCGTCGATCTGTACAATGGCACGGGACGGGTCGTCAACGTCAGCCTCGACGTGCAGGTACATACGTCTGCTTTGCTTTCCTTTGTCTCTCTCTCTTTCCGACGCTGTTCGCGCGCACGGCTTCCTTTCTCGGCTAAAACTCCAGAAAGATAAGATCGCATCGCTGACTCAATAAGTATAACGCGCACATTCCCGTCACGCGCGACACCGATGATACTAATACATACATGTATTTACGTCGCGCTGCGAATATCTCGTGTTCGAGTTACACTCAAACAGCTGATCGCGGTTTTAGTATTTAAATGCCCTGCAAACGTCGCGTGTTTAATCATGGGACGATTACGCGCGATTTTTTTATATATTTTGCAACGGTGAATAATACATGAATAATACATAAAATATGACAGAAAATGAGAATAGATTAGTTTATAATGGTTAATCCAGAAAACAACGACGTAACTCTGTGTGCGTGTGTGTGTGTGTGTGTGTGTGTGTGTAGTGTACGTGCGCACATAAGTAATATATATGTACGCATGAATTAATGTGATAAATATACATGACTAATAAAAAAGAATAATAAATATCACATGTCGACGTAATACATTTATTAATTTTGATTTCTATATTCTATATTCTTCTATTATATTTTTAACAAATACTCTCACGTTTTTTTATCTTATTCTATTTTTTTTATTGCAAAAATTTTTACACACGTAGATTTCTTTTCTTGTTGATAGATATACCTAAGCAATAACGCCGTAACTATTGTAGCGAGCATAATAAATCGTTGAACGCAGTTGGTTACAACCTCTGTGTGTGTATTAATTAAACACAGTGTCATAGTGCGAGTCATTTTGAATGTTAATAAATGCTAATTTATACAGAGACTCTATTTCTTCCGATATTTCCTAATGCGATCGAACACGTCTTTACTCGGGGAATGGGAGCGCCGATTTTTCTTATTTGCATATTCTACACAATGGCTGTTCACTTATTTGAATATGATTCTTCTTTTAATTGTATAGCACTTATAATCGAGAAATATTTCTGTAAAAAAATAATAATAATAAACGTTAATCTTTGACAGGCGCTCAACGAGATGGGGGAGCAACAACATCTCCCGCTGGACTTCGTCGACGGTTTTATAATGGAGATATCTATTAGTATACCGTGGTCGGCGTTACTTAGTCAAGCGAGTTACGTGGAAGTCAAGGGTCTCAGACTCACGGTACAACCGCGACAAAGAATCGAAACTGGGACATCGATGTTCGAGTCTATGTGGAGTTCAATGACGTCCAGTATGCAACTCGCTCAGGAGTGTCTGCAACAAGACGCGGCCAGTGTGGGAAATGCTCAGCCCTTAGAGGCGGTGGAACTGTTTGCGCAGACTATAGATTCAAGTAAGACACTTAGTTTACATTGTACGCTTTTACTTAAAATAAAAAAATAAAAAAAAACTGAATTCTTTATCGTTTTGTGTATTTCAGTCTTGTCTCGGGTCAAAGTGAGATTTATCGATACTGTGATACGTTTGGAACACGTACCGTTGAATTCTTCCACGGGAGTAGCGATCGAAGTGTGGATACAAAATCTTGAATATTCTGACGAAGCTGGATTAGATCCCAGTAATACGTCTCTAGATCCCGACGAATGTGCGAAGGGTTACATTATTTCGGCGTTCTCCACTAAGCGATTTTACATGGAGGGAGTGACTTTTCATACCGACGAATTTCCCTCGCGCGCAAGAACGTTTTCTAGAAGTATGTTGGCTAGCACGTGCTCTACTCCCGATTCTAAGGTAAATGTAAACATCTGGGTTTCAACTGATATGGGAATAGAAAGGAAATACGTTTCACACGTTGCCTCTTTTCTTTCTATAACAACAGAACTCGGACAGTCTGTTTATCTCCGCACAAATGTCTCCTACGCAGAGCATTATGCATACTCCTCCAGAAGGAAATGCTGTTAACAACTCGAACGAATCAAATCCCATCATGTTTGCTAAGCTGGCAGGTAGACAAGAAGTGAGATTAAAAATGAAACAAGGCGAAGGAATATCGGGACCAAAGGTGAGATGAACTTTTATGAATTAATTCTAGTCTTCCCATTAAGGAAGTAATGAATTTTGGGAGTACGTATGTCGATGTCGATCGTGGATGATGGAGAAGAGTATATGTTTGGATGTGTGGAGTATGAGTCATGTATATGCCCGTCTAGCTCTTATCGTCCGATGAGATCGTCGGTGGGAGCGTCGATCGGGGCAATGAATATTGTTGTCGACGTTGTGTATATACTTAAGTTGGTGCGGTCGAGTGCTCGCGAGAAAACGCGGTTACGTAGTGCGGTGCCATCTTTGGTAGGGGCACGCGCTTTCACCGTAGTATTTATACCTAAAATAATATATCTTTTCTTCCTATAATCCAGGTATTTATTTTCTTTTAAAATGAAAAAATGATATAAATTTCAGGTAGAACTGGAAATTACTCTGGGAGCACTTACTTTGTTCCTGAGTCCTAGGCAGCTTCATGTCTTATTAGAATTAGTGCATGGCCTAGCATCTCCAGATCTAGAAGACGTTAGTAATGTTGTTCCGAGAAGATATGTGGAAAAACCTATGGCTAGCAGTGATTTTAATCGTATAGAACGCGAGCTTATCCATCAAACACATCCTATGCAAGATTTGAAGACTACGGTATGGAAATTTGTTAATGCTTCGATGCATTTCTGTAATGTAAAGATATTTTATTTATTACAGGATTTACGATATGCTCAAGGATGGTCTACTGGATCTGTGGACGAATCTGACAACGAGGATGAATTCCTACCAATGAAATTGCCGGGATCTTCGTCGATGTGTGATTCGATCACGAGCAATAATTTCAGTATGGAGGGCAGCATATCGACCAGCAGCATTAGTTCGAAAAGTTCGGCAACGAATTTGCCGAGACATAATAGACACAGACATAACATAGACAACGACACGTCCGCTGAGACTACCCAGTTTCACATAAGGGTGTCTTCCGTCGCTCTAATTCTGTTGCACGAAGATATACTAACGCCATGCGTGGAACAACTCGGTCTAACTTCTAGCAGTGTAAGACAGATGAGAAACGCGGCGAAGGAATTTTTCAGGCACGTAGGAACGTTTGCTATGGGCGGCTATGGAAGTAAAGATTTTGATACAGCGTCAAAATCACTTACAGAGGCTTGTCGACTTAGTCATATTAGGTATATTAGTACAAATGATAGATTAATCCTAGTAGACTGTTCTAGACTGTTAACTAAAAGTTCCGATTGATTATAGATTACTAGCTGCGCCATTAGTGGTCGAGGGCAGTGAAAAGACAACTAATCAATACTCTGCGATATCAGGAAGCTTGACTTTAGCTAGTTTGGAAGTTGTAGAATGTTTGGTTGACTCCAACAACCCTAGCTCGTATAGAACACCATCGATGGAATTCATCGAGCTATTAGCGTTCACGAAAGAGAACACAACTAATATTGGGTTTTCCAACAAAACTGATTTTAGGATGAGATTTAAATATACCCAAAAGGCTGTTCGACATACTCACATGACGAAATTTGCACATCCACGCACAGAGTTTGAGTAAATATTTATCTTTAAATTAAACAATGTAACAATAATTATTTAAATATTTCTATACATATTCTTGCTCATGGATTATTTGAAATTAATAAAATAGTATTAATCAATTTTATCAATTCATAATAAATTATAAAAATTAAATTTGTTAATATTTTAATGCTGTTTTCACTTTCCAGCATTCAAATGGAACCCTGCAGAGGCGAAGTAGACATTACTATTGTAGATAGAATATCTGCTATTCTTAATCCGCAGCCAATATGTACTTGCAATCCTGTAATAAATGCTAGAGATGCTGTAAGTGTAATTAACAAATCTGTACAGATTTTTTTTTTTAAATATTTGTGACATTTTTCTATAGCCCTATTTCAATTGATAGAATATTATTAAAAGCCATGATATATCTTTCAGAATCAACAGACATTATTTGATCAAGCTGTGGACAGTGCAACACTGCCAGATTCTAGAGTAGACGTCAAAATCTCTTCGTCGTCATGTACGATCAAACTGAGGTACTACATCAAACAAAATAATATTTCATATACATACATATTTACACACATATATATAATTCTGATTTGTATAATATATATTATTTTTTATATAGATTTCCTGTACCAGATTTAAGACCACTACACGATATGAGTCGTGCGCCGTGGTGGAAAAGATCTGTGAGATCTGACTATATGATAGTACAGATGACAGATGCACAAGTTCACTCCACTATGGATAGCCGATCTCATTATATAGCTAGGCACGAACTGCAATGTCGGCGGCTGTCGTTGTTGTACATAGAAACCGAGGGCGATGCGCCAATCGAAATCGGTTTAGCTACAGCTGACGAGAAGAATGATACTGCGACGTATCAGCAAGTCAACGATGATCTTGGTTGGGCGAGAGTAGTGGTCATTGTGTATCCAGAACGTCTCGGTGGTCCATTGGAGGATAGTTCTGAAGAAGAAGTAGAGAACGATAAACGGATTTTAGATGATACCTTGGAGAAAACTCCGAAACATGCGCCTTCCCCGTTCACCTCTAGACGAATCATGCGCGAATCCGACACGCTCCACTCGAAATCTCACGAACACGGTCAGAAAAACGAACAAAGGTCAGCGACACGCTTTTTCAAATATTCTTAAATAAATTTTTATTGATTTATAATTAAAAAAAAATTGTTTAACATTCTAATAGCGACGGTGAAGAACTAATTATACCTGGAAATCGACAAGAAATGTTGGAATTTATCGAAGAAGGCATACACGGTTCTAGACTACAGCTGGAAATCAATTTACCTTGTGCTTCCGTCCAGATACCGTCTAAACGCATTTATGAACAGCTCTACAATCGATTCAATACCGATTTGTTCCTATGGGAGCCGTCGGCACCCAGGCCCAAATACACCACTCATCTGGAAAATCACATTGGCCTCGACCTAGCATCTACTCTTTTACAGGAATCCACTTATCCTAAGTAGTACCCTAAAATATTTAGAAGAAGTTTGTAGAGTTTCGTAGAATTCTGAGACATTAAATGTGTATCATTTACAGATTCAGCATGTGCAAAAGTGGGATCCAGTATAATTCCGACTCCGACTCAGACGAGGGAGGTATATTCCATTCTACAACGAACGAGAAGAGTCACAAAGAGGCACAAAGAATGTCATCGAAGAAAGCACAGAGCAAGTTGGCAATGACTCTAAGCATCAATCAGGGTCTTCTGTCTATGTACACTCCCGTGCGCGATTCTTTGCGCAACGTTATACCCGGGCAACAAGGAGAATTGATCATACGATTAGAGGATGCTACGATATTTTCCGTGACGGCATACAAGGGGAATGCTAATCTGAGCTACGCTTGCGCTATGATGAGGAGCGTATCGCTGGATCACTGCGGTTTGACGACAAGCCCGTCGCGGACACCGCCATTGAGATGTATCAATAGCGTTAGGCCACGATATTGCGAGAGAACGATATATCGTAGCGGATCCGGTAGCAATATAACAGCGAATCCTAACGACAAGGACATGGTGACAGTCGCGGTGAGGGTACAAGCGGCCCATCAGACGCATCGTATAAAGACTTTCCGGGTTGCGATAGGTATAAGCAATGCTACATTAAGGCACCGAATGTGTTCCGCCGCTACTTCGTGGTTCACAGAATTGATGGATTGTCTGGATGTAGCGGATCATCCTGTCGCCGGTTATTCACCGCCGGGTGTTCTGACTGAGCTGCATCTGCACCTGTGGGATTGCGCGATCGACTATAGACCGCTTCACCTGCCGCTAAGGTCTGTTGTGACCCTCGGCAATTTCAGCGTGTCGAGCAACATTACGGCGCAGACTAATACGTCAACATTGCGTTTTATCGCGGAGGATGTCGCGCTCTTCATATCGGACAAGCTGCGCGAAAAGTCGGTGGATCTAAAACGGAATTACGTGTGCGTGATGAATTTCGGCCTGTTCGAGTTGTCGCTACGCCTGAACGAGAGGATGTACGGCGGTGTGCCGCGAGTCGATCTCCGGGCGAGCAACAATGTGTTGCACGTACGCACATGCTCGGACTCGGGTCGCGCTCTCATGCAACTACTGACTTACATCGCCAACGATGGCGATTTGCAACAGCCGAATAGCGTGATAAACAGCAGCAGCACCGAGAGTATTCCCACTGTGCCACCAACGTCTACGAGATACGAGGAAAATCTTTTGGGCGTCGAGAGCATCAACACTCTTAGCAGGAGTCAAGTTGAGCGAGTCTATAGTTTAATGGAGGATGCGTTGGAGGAGACTGTGAAGGGAACGACAACTCAGAGTGGCAACGAAAGCGAGAAGATACCAATGACAGAAAATCGGGTTGAATTTTTCTTTCCTGATGATTCCTGTGCCGCTACGCGAGAGGCAGAGACGCAAAAGAGTTCGCAAGAATGCGGTAAAACGATCGCATGCGGTGTAGAAGATGACGACGACGACGATGAATTTTGCATCTTGGGAGAGGAAGCTGGTACAGGAATAATACCGCGCTATGGAGTACCTGAGGTTCGGTCGCTGTGCCAAGAACCATTAAGAATAGTGGATAATCACTTTTCCGTGCCGGTCGGCAAAACCGATCTATTGCAGACTCCACCAAACTATCCTGCACCTGTATTGAAATACACCCTCTGCGAGATGACATTGATATGGCATATGTACGGTGGCAATGATTTCGATGGTTCTCAACCGCAGTCTGCTAAGCACGTGACCATCAATGACAACGTTCGCAGTAATATGACGCATGGAAGGTACGAGGTCCAAAGTTTTAAAGTTAAATTATCAAAACAACTTTATAAGTATATAGATATATATTATATTCTCTCTTTTTCTTTTCTATCCAATAGAAGTAGATCGGCTATAGGTGCTGTAGGTTTCAACAAGTCTAGTCCGAACGAGGTGCACTTTGGCAGCGTGCCGAATTCGCCGCGTGCAACGAGAAGCAACGACGCGTTGATCGATTGGCACACACTAAGTGGCCCGGGTCGACGGCACGACGTGCTAATGGAACTGCAATTGAGCAAGGTTCGCTTCCAGCACGAGGTCTATCCGGAGAACACCCGGGAAGCGTCCAGGCAGGTGCTACTGGTGCACGAGATTGAAGTAAGAGATAGACTGGCATCGTCGCACATAAACAAATTCCTTTATCAATACAGCAGCGAAGCGAGGCCAAGGCAGTCTCACTCTATTATGTTTACCATGAAGGCAGTTCACGTAAGGCCGGATCCCAGATTAAGTGCCCAAGAATGTTGTTTGAAACTTAGTCTACTGCCACTGCGACTGAACATAGACCAAGATAGCCTACTGTTCTTAATACAATTTTTTAACGAACTAGGCGGTGGATCGAAGCGAAGCCAAGAAAGCTCTAGCACACCTAATAGCTCGCAATCCACCCCCGTATCGAAACAAGGAACACCCACGCATCATCCGCCCATTATGAGCGTGAATGATGATGCGTCGACGAATGACACGATGATGAATATGTCGCAGAATAATATCATTGATCAGAATCTGTTGATACTCTTGGAAGACGAGCTGACATTCAGGGAGAACAAGACTAAAACAAAGACTGTCCACCAGGTCCACGATGATAGTCAACCGATATACTTTAGGTGCGTGATTGAAATTTTTATTATTTCATTGAATGGAACCTGCAACGTTGAGTACTAACGATTTAAAATTGTCTTTAGAAACATTGTATTCGGCCCAGAAGTTCTCATCAGACTGGATTATCATGGGAAACGCGTGGATTTCACTCATGGACCGTTGGCGGGCCTGCTAATGGGCTTGGCGGAACTAAATTGCTCCGAATTAAGACTGAAGAGAATGTCGTACAGGCACGGATTATTGGGTTATGACAAACTTTTTACATATCTAGTTTCGGAATGGTTGCAGGATATCAAGAAGAATCAACTCCCAAGTTTACTTGGTGGCGTGGGACCGATGTACTCTGTAGTACAGCTGTGTGAGTACATGATTTGATTCGCTCGTAAATTAAATAACTATTGTTATTTTTACAAGTATTTATTGTACTGTACATCTTTTGCGTGCTAGTTTTGAGTCACAGTTTTCCTTTCCTAACTAAAAAATTATACACTTGAACATGATATTTGATTGCATTGTTGTAGTTCAAGGGATACGTGATCTATTTTGGTTACCAATCGAACAGTATCAGAGAGACGGGAGAATTGTCCGTGGATTACAACGCGGAGCAAATAGTTTTACAACGTGTACCGCAATGGCTGCGTTAGAATTGACGTGTAGGATCGTGCAGGCATTACAGACCACGGCCGAGACTGCGTACGACATAGTTAGTCCTGGCCCCAGTGTGAGATGCAAGATCAGAGGACAGAAGGGTCGTCGAAAAAGATATAATCAGCCACTGGATATTCGAGAGGGGGTGGCTAATGCTTACACATTAGTCAAAGAGGTGAATACGACAAATACATGACAAATTATATTATATACTAACAAGGAAACCTCGAAAACTCGAAAATTCTCTGATTTTGATGAAACTACACACAAATAGGGGGAACGGGGTAAATAGATGAATTTAGAAATTTTTAGTTGCGGCCCAAAAACGAATTTTCGGGTTCGCGAGGGGTTCCCTTGTAAGTAATAAGAGATATATTATATTAAGTAAAGTATTTATGTTTTATATCTTTAATAATCGTTGAAAAATAATAAATAATTTTTACTTGTATTATTTATCTTTATACAGTTTTCTTTAGGGTTATAACGGTTATAGCTGCTGCTGTTACCGGATCATCAATCAACTTTTTTCGACGTTGTTCTAAACTTCTTATCCTCCACAGGCTCTCTATTTTCTTTATTTTCTCTTGCTCGCTGCCTCTTGCCTCTTCTCTGTTTCTAGAGAAAAGAAATCCTAATCTTTAATAATATAATTAAATAATAATTAAAAGAAATCCTAATCTCATATCTGTAATATTTATTCAGGGCTTAGGCGAGACTGCGACTCAACTGGTTCGCGTGGCTAGTGAAGAACACGAGCACAAGGGCACGGTCGGTGCAGTCGGTGGTGTACTGCGACAAATTCCACCGACAGTCGTGAAACCAATTATTTTGGCCACCGAAGCGACCAGCAATGTATTGGGTGGTATGCGATCATCGTTAGTACCCGATGCACGCCGAGAAGCGGTACAAAAGTGGCGGCAAGATTCCGATGCGTGTTAATCCCGTGTTGGCCACAGAATGAGAAAATTTACTAAATCGTTATCGAAGAAAGATCATCACCATCAGTCACGTTCGCTCAAACAAATGTTTTTCGATCGCGGCCGGTCAGGCCGAGCAACTTTTTATTGTAACATATTCATGACATATACACGTACGGAAAGAGAATGCTAAGTAGAATAAGAGTGCCATAAACGTTCGCGTCACGTTTGGCGACATTGTGATTATAGCACGTATTCTCACGAGATCTGTGCGCGTAGGCCTCGAAGGATCGGCAACGAGCGCGAGGAAAACGACGGACCTAGACATATGTGGATCGTCGACAAGAAACGAGAGAGAAGTCGCCGTTGGGTCCTACGTATGAGTGTAATGTTGGACGTAGTCAGATCAGTTCCATTGATTCTTTTTGTACATTATACGAAGAGTGCGCGACGCGTCTGACAGACATCTAATGATAAATCACTTAGTTAAGTGTTGCCGCTACGTTCGTTACAAATGTACAAAATACTTGTTACACCTATGGAATGTAAAGATAGCTGCGCTCTATCGCGAAGGAATATATTACACTCGGCTACTATATTCCTTCTCTATACATATATTTTTTGTTTTGAAAATCATGTGAATGTTTTATACCAATGATATGTGTATTACAAGATTTTTATTAATAAAATTATACACAACAAGAGAACGTCGCGTCGCGTTTTACCCTACATAATTTGTATACTACAACATAATCATTTATCTATAATTTATATCGTTTAGTTATAATGACTAAAATTAGAGGGATTCGAGTCATTTTTTCCCTTTATTTGCACCTTCCCTGCAGTTGTATATATGTGATAACTCCTCTTCCTTCTTTTCCCAAGGCTCGAGTACATATCCTCGTCCTATTTTAAAAGTTAAAAGCGGAAAGTGCGAGAGAGGTGGTGGGTAAAAGGGGGGACGGCTGATCAGTAGCGGAATTAACGATGGGTGCGACGGAGCCGAACCGCCGAGGCCGAGGCCGAGGCGCGTCGCGCGCGACAGTCGGGTGCAGTCGGGAAGATGGGACGGAAGATGGACGCGGCGTACACCCGCACCCGATCGTTCCACGTGACGAGTTAAAGGGACGGCGAGGCGTCACAACGTCCGTTAGCGAGCGTCAGCGATTATGCAGTCTCCTTCGGCACGCCTGTGTTGCCGCGCGATCAGATGAAGGAGCCCGATCTTCGTTCCCCGACGTCTCGATTCGACGAACGGAATGGTTTCCCTGACGCGGATCTCTTTCGTCGCGCTTCTCTACGGTAAGCGACCGGGGCCCGTCGACTTACCGCGGCGGAACCGCTTCCCTCGCTTCCGTCGCATCGGGCGAGATACATCACGCGACCCTTGACCCGGGCCTTGCGGCCCGGTCGCTTTTACGCGTCGTAATTTCGCCTATCGGCTGATCGATAACAGACGATTCGCTTGATAAATCGTTTAATTCGATTACCATGAGTCTCCCGTACTCCAAGTATAATCGAATTATATCGGCGAATTATATTATAGAGTTTGAAATTTAATTTGATTTAATTTGTTTGCGCTTTCTCGGAGTTTGCGATACATTTTTTTTATCTATAGTAAAATGATGAACTATTGCACATGTATTCATGATAAAATCCAATAAGTTTCTCAATTTGATTCGAAACGACACGACACCGTCATGCTATCCCAGCGAAAGAGTATATCTCTTACTCGAGCTCCTTTATCGTTTAATTACATTTTAGTTTTTTTTTTCAGCGGTTTTGACGCATACGGCAGGGTCGCGCGTACTCGAGCTGAGCGATAGGTAAGAGATATCACTGCTCCACTGCTCCAATTATTTCGATGTGTTACTCAATACGTATTTCTCTGCAGATTTCTGGATGCGCACCAAGATGGCCAGTGGCTAGTTATGGTAAGCTTAATGCTCTCGCAAAAACGTCATTACGTCATTTAGGAGGTACAACTATTTTCGTTTCTTTTTTTTCCACAGATGTACGCACCATGGTGCGCTCACTGCAAAAGATTGGAACCGATCTGGTCTCATGTCGCTCAAAACTTGCACGCAACGTCCGTACGAGTGGGACGAGTGGACTGCACTAGATTTACCAGTATAACGAGTGCGTTCAAAATTAAAGGATTTCCCACTATTCTATTGTAAGTAGAAGAGTCCTTGGCACTACAGCTGCACCGTGCAATACTGGTACGATAACGTTTTTTGGTTCTTCCCGCAGTTTAAAGGGTGATCAGAAATATGTATACGAAGGCGATCGAACCAGAGAGGAGATAGTAAAATTCGCTTTGAGATTAAGCGGTCCTCCTGTACAGGAAATAACGAAAACGCAGAGTTTCGACGCCATAAAGAAGGAACGCGATCTCTATTTCTTATACGTAGGCGAGAGATCTGGATTCTTATGGGTAAAACTCTTTTCGCACGTTCGTAACATATATTGTGAAGATAGCTCGAAATTGTAATTCACGTATCTGCGTTTAATGAAATGCAGGAACTCTATCATAAGACTGCGAATATATTTCAAGCGCATGCATTTTTCTATCAATCTCATCCGAGCGTCGTGAACAAGCATGCGCCGGTAGATAATGTTCCGGCATTATTCGTATATAAGGAAAATTTGCATTATAATTTCACCGGTGAGTCAATCGAAAGAAAAAGGGACACGTATTATTAGCCGCGTCGTGTCAATGTTAATTCAATATAGGAATTGTAGGACACAACTTGAGCGACATGGAACAAGTAAACGAGACGCTTTATAAGTGGGTGAACGCGGAACGTTTTCCAACGTTCCCGAAAGTAACGAGAGGAAACATAAATCAATTGTTCTTAACAAATAAGAATCTCGTTTTAGCAGTAGTGGAGGAAAATCAACTGGAAGAAGTCGCGCCTGATATGCTGGAATTCAAAGATATGGTTGAATCTGTGATCAAGAATAAACGAAATAAGTATCACGAGTACGTTGTTTACATTTATTAGACAGGATTTTGATGGAAGAGTTGAAATTAAATCATCGTCAACTATTCAGTCATTTTCAGTTCGGTTGGATAGGCAGTCCCAATCTAGTCAACAGCATAGCGATGATGACACTACCTATACCGAGCTTGCTTGTGATAAACACAACTACCAATCACCATCATATTCCTGACGATGAAACAGAGAAGCTGACTCCATACGTGATAGAATTGTTCCTAGAGCAGATTCGCAACGAGAGTGCTCCGGTGCAGCATTTAACACAACTTTCGCATCTTTTATTTTCCACGTGTTCGCTCTACTAAAAGAATACATTAAATATAATAAGAATTTATACATTTTCAGAGATACGGTGGGAACAGTTGGCTAGTACGTAGTTATAGAAAATGGTTCGAAATGAAAACTAATCTGACTTCAATGTGGAAGGGCAATCCTATTTTGATGATGGTACTGCTTGGATTGCCGTTTGGATTTCTGTCGTTAATATGTTACGGCATTTGTTGTCCAGATTTATTGGACGCGAACGACGACGAGGATGGTACGTCTTTTTATTTCACTCGAAACTCATTTTTACATAAGAATACGTGTATACATGGCCATCTTATATTTCTTTCAGAGAATACTGGGGCGTATCATATGAAAAATGATTAAGAATACGTGCTATTAATAGATATATAGTATTCCGAGAGACATTTTTCATTATGTATAGTGTATATAAGTGCTTATGATTGTATCTATATGTTCTTAACAAAAATTTGCCAAAGCAGTTTTAAGATTGCGAGAATTTTTATACAATACGTCATATTGTATATTTTCGACATTCCATATATTTTATTTTCGATCCACTTCGTACACACGATGCTGATTTCTTTTACGTGTTGTGTGTGTGTATATATAAACAAAAATTATGTGTATCCCTCGAGACAATACGACCTACCGAGTTAAGCAAATACGTACACACTCGGAAAAAATTTGTCTTTTAACACAGCTTTAACAAAAAGAGAATGTAATATATATCAAAAATTTGTATATTAAACACGCGTGTTCACGTAGTTTGTAAAATCGTATTAAACGTCAAACTAAACATTGGCTTTTGTATATGTATGGATAAAATAATGATAATATTTAGCATTATGCAAGTTGCGCGGAACTGTTGTTTATTGTACTGTGTAGATTGCAAGTGTGCGTGTGATTTTTGTTTTAGGATGAAAAATAATTGTGTGTTTGCTGAATGTATTTATATGTATAAAAAAAAGAGATCTAAAAGTAAATATTTCTCCAGATATATATCATTATTATTATTATTACTATTATAGAGAAGTGATGCGTAGCTCTATAATTTATAAGAGTGGTCGGGACCACTCTGTGGGTCCCGAATTCGATCTCAACTCTGACCCGATGTATAATTTTGTTTCATAAGAGGTTGGTTGAAAAAATGGAAGATTATGAGCGAAGGAGTATGAAGTGAATGACAATCCGTTTCAGGAACCTGTTTCATTTAGGTTACCGCTACAGATATATACAATATTTAATTGCAATGTGAGTGAACGTTGCTCCATTGGCATTAGTAGTTTTTTTTATTTATTTCAATACAGCATAAAAATAACATAACTAAGCAAAAAGTAATGGATATTGTAACTTACTGCAAATGTGAACCATGAGCAGTATCTAATTTAAATGATTTTGAATTTGTACACGTGCTACAAGTCCATATCATCGTCGAAATCCATTGCCGCTCTTCTTCTATCAAACTGAAATATGAAATTTTGATTTTGTTACTTTCTACCATACCGGACCATACGGTTTGTTAAAAATGCACGATTGTATTACAAAATTATATTAACTTTGACTGTCGTCCTCTTTTGCGTCTGTTGGTTCACACTTTCGAGTAAGTTGATCAATTCTTTCTCTCCAAGTTTGCCAGGTAGCTGTCCGCGTTGTGCCATGCTTAAAAGCATTTCTTCCACCATTTTGCCCTTCTCAGGCTTTCCAAGGCGAAGCGTATTTACTATCCGTACAATATTATAAATATTATAATACTGTTAATACCGCACGACGCACTTAAATCAATAATAAGATACAACTTACATCTTGCTCTAGCCGACTGATCCAACACTTGTGTCAATATAACATGCTTCATCTCTTCCATTTGTTGAATTTTCTCTTCCATCGCTTGTTTATCATTGGCATTGTTACCCTAAAACAATAATATATATGTGTATATATATATATCTAAATAATATTTATTTTATGAAACTTATGCAGAGTATGAAGTTTTGTTTCTACTAATGTCACACATAATCTTTTGTAAAATAGGTACTGTAGAATTATGTGGTGGTTTATGTATTTCAGCCATCCAAGAAGATTAAAATAATCATTAAAGTAAATGATTCATAGCTTACAGATCATTAGTTGTTTTCAAAATATAAAATTGCGTAAAGTTTCGTCGCATTTACCTTATATTGAGCTTGCAATTGAGCCAGACGTTGCTGTCGTAACGCTTCCAGTTCTGGGTCCGACATTTTTATGTTTTCGTTTTTTTCAGAGCTTTTTCGATATTTTACTGAATTCTAAATGCTGATATGTAAAGCTATCTAAATATAAATCAAGCTCGATCTTTCTCTATTTTCACCGAACACTCCTGTGTATGTTCACCAAAGTCATAACAGCTGATAACCAAACAGACTCCGAATTTCTCTCTCCCTCGTACACAGTCACAGATGTCTATACACTACTAGATCGCTAACTTGGTCAAAATAGGTGAGTCCGGCCCGGATTTCCAAGTTCGGCCATATCACTCCACAACAAAATGGCGACGGTGCCATGTGCTAGAGGACCGTGACCGTGGCTAGGGATCACTGGCGTCTGCTAGTGCGTATTGTTGGCATTCTTGCATCAAATTTTCTTCGTTCTGTACCGCTCCCGCTCGGTGTTGGGGTGTCATCAGGTGTCATTGGTGTCATTCGGTGTTGTTGCATCGATACCACGAGATACATTTATGACAAATTTATGATAAATGTCGAAAAACACGCGAGATCAATAGGTTCACAAAGAGAGACCGGTAAACCCGACACCGGTTAATTTGAGAAGAAGATAATCGCAAGACATGGTAAATGTGACGAAGGGCATTCTGGTTGAATGGTACGTCTATCTGTTTATAGAAAAATATCATATATTAACAACAAATTTTTACACGAGCTAACAATCAGATTCATTCATTTGTAGTCCAAGTCCTCAGGAATGTTAAACATTTTATTAAGATCCTGCTCCGACACGCTGAATTTATTCTTGCACCAGCTCTGTATAGCAAAAACATTGTCTGTCCATATATTGGTCACATCTTTGTATTTCTAAAATGAATATTATACATTATTGTATGACAAAAGGGCAACAAGTGTAGAGAACACTAACACTAACATTGATATCATTGAAATGCAATATTACATATCATGCATACTTTGATAGGCAAAATATAAAAATGTTAAAAACATTAATCACACACACAGAAGTATCTCTCAATGACATACAAAAAGAACTGTAAGACATAAAAAAAAAGGTTAGGAGATATATTATACTTGGTAAAATGTACCTGATATAGGCTGTGTTCTAATATCCACTGTCAGTACTGAAAATCTATAGTTTACGTCGCACACACTATAGATTTTCAGTACTGGCGGTGAATATATTGGAGCCACAATGCATGTAATATTAAATTTCGTCAAATCAAGAAGAGGATGAGGTTGTTTGTTGTAATTCTGCATATTTATCTATGTTACGTTATAATTCGTTATTCAGATTTATTTTATTTTGATTATACCTGTGCTTTTTCATCCATTTCTGTAATTACTTCCGGATCGACGTCGCTGAATTTAGCAATTTGTTTCTTTATCTCCTGTTCCTCCTTCCTCAGCTGTTCCACCTCCTCCAGTAGTTTTCTCTTCTCTTCTGTATCATTCTTTAGCTCCTATACGACATATTTTAGATGGGCAAGAATGGAATTTAAATTCAATAAATTAAACGTTGATTTTTATATTTACCTTCTCCTTCTGTATCTCTTTTCTTAGCTTCTCAACCTTAAATTCTGTCTCTACTAGCTTTTTGTTCGTCTCAGCTATTCTGCGCTCTGTTGCAGTAATATTTTCTCTGTAGAATATTATTTCTTAAGTATTTTATTTATTTATTTAATTATTTTTGCTACATTTGGACGTAACTATTAAATTTTCCTGCAACCTTACCCTGGAAATCTCCAGAAATATATGGAAGTACCAATTTTCTCAGATCGTACCAAACCATCGTCCACTAAACCTTGTAATACATCTTTGACAGCTTGTACCACGATGTTCTTTTCCTTCGGCGCGATCTTTTCGAGTTCCTTCAGCGTGAAGAATTCTTTCTTGTCATAGAATATTTGCAGCATTCTCATGCGTTTCTCGTCGAGAGACACTCCTTTTCTCTTGGACATGATATCTATGTGTATCTGTAATGAAGATGTGTTAAATGTTGAAATAAAATTCGTATGTATCTAGTGATGCGGCTATGAAACAGTTTCTCCTACACTTGGACGAAACGTCTGCGCTAGGGAGAAAGTTCATAATTCAAGATCTGGACGAGAGACATTTATTCATATCCGCCGACATATTGGAAACTTTGCAAGCGAAAGTAGATGATTTGATGGATCAGATATCATTCCCACTGGCAGAAAAGGGTATATAAAAAGGAAGAGAAGGAGAAAAACTTGGAAAATGGCTCGAGAATCCGGCAGAATAAAGGACGCGTGCCAAAAGAGGATCCTTGACGATGCTGCACGTAAACGTAGACAGAAGAAGGCATTGGAGGCATTGGAGCAAGACAATTTTCACGATGATCCACATGCCGACTTAGGTATGTAGCTTTATTGTATAAAGGCATCTTCTGCTTTAAATATCCTGTACTAGATAATTTTTTTTTTTCTCGTTTCAGTGATGAGCAAGAAAGTGCCAAAATTTCAAGAGACGCTGGACAACAGAAGCGGCAGTAGAAAAAAGAAGACTCGCTCCGCAGAATATTATAAGCAACGTTTTCGCAAAACATTTGCTCAGCTCGTCGAGGAAGATCTCAATATGAATCCTAATCCGCCGAACTACGCCTGCGCTCAGGCGCCGCCGTCCCGTTTACCCGAGAGACATTTCTGCGCGGTGTGTGGTTTCCCCAGTAATTATACGTGTATACCATGCGGCGCCAGATATTGCTGTGTCAAGTGCCTAGGTACTCATCTCGATACAAGATGCATGAAGTGGACGGTTTAAGAATTTTTATTTTATTCGTTCAGAGTTTTAATGAATATCAATGCAGAAGAGTACCTCGAAATTTATTCTTTTCTCAATGGAAGATCAATATTTAGTAAATACGTTACTTTTTATGTCATTATTACACGTAACTTAATGTATTTTTAACTAATATTTGAAATTAATTTTCTTCACTTTCTTCCTTCTTTAATAATAGCTTAGCCAATTTGATTTTTGCCAAAAGAAGAAATTTTTAACTGTCACAATGTATTACGTTTTGATAATAAAATACGTGGAAAAAAGCTCCCTGTAAGCGAAATTTTAACGATATACTCTAATGATTAGTCCACTGGGGAAATGACCAGTTGTATTTGCCAATCTGCTTAATGAGCAAATGCGATTGGATAACGATTAAGTTAATCGGAGTTTGATCAAAGTGACCCCAACAGTATCCCAGCAAATTTCAGCAGAAACGTACGACAGGAACTGCATGTGCGTTAAGTGTTTTAAGTATTAAACTTAAGTGTTTTCCCAACAATCTGCTTTAACGCTCAAATTCATAAATCAATAATTTATGCTATTCAATATCATTTCGTGTAAAAAGATTTAAAAAATAAAAGTTCGTGCTCGCATTAAAGAGGAAAAGAAATAATTAAACAGTTTTTTCTGTTTTGCTCCTTTTATAGGTTAGGGGCTAATAATTAATGTTTTTTTTTTGTTTTGCTCCTTTTAGGTTAGGAACGTTAGCGCCTTCAACCCTGCCCTAGGCTGCGTTCGGGGACGGGGAGCGCGCTATTAGCGCTATTGCATTATTCTATCTTTATCGCTCATTTAAGTGTAGAACAAGGATAGAATAAGCAAATAGCGTTAATAGCGCGCGGTAAAGTTCTTGAAGGTTAGGAAATCTGTTATACCGACGGAATGTAGCGATACGATAACATATGTGTAATAATCGAAATAGCGCAATGAGCATGCGTTATGATCGAAATAGCACATGAAATATGAAATCTAGTATGCAATTATAACATAATTAACAATAATTTCTGCTCAATTACTTCTTTTAAGTGCCAAACGACAACTTTTTACTTGTCAAATCTTTGTTTTGACACAAAATGAAATCAAATCAATGTATTTTTATTCATAATTGACTGTGAGAGAATTTAAATATACATTTATCGCAGATATCTTCTGTTATATTTCTGCCAATGTTCTGCTGATAAAATTTGTAGTAGATTTTTCACAAATCTATTTTTTGACAGATTCGACTGAGGTTTTAGCACAAAAATTTCGACAACTTACCTATTAATCCAACTATTAAAACAACTCGAGCTTTGTACAGTTGACTTTATTTCCAAAATTTGATATAACGCTGCAATTCAACATAAAATAATTCACGTGTGTCATATGAAAGATTTTAACCTCATAACTCAAAGCGGTTAGCAAGATCTGTTTACAAATTCTAGAACCATTCCAACTACACTTCCTACACTCCACTCTTTGCTCTTCCTTTTTCCAATGTCTGCAGAGTATACACTCGCATAAATTTTTATTTTATAAAAAAGAAGATAAAAACTTGAAGTAAAAAAGTTCCTTATTTGAAGGAAAATATACTGTTGTCTTTTTAAAACAAAATATAGCACACGATTGTAACGCGCAGTCTATATATTTATTATATATTTATGAGCATCTTAGGTGATTGCTATAATTATAAGTTCTAATATATCCAGGTAGAATAGCAAGTCACAATAGTAGTCAGAATGATGTCAAAATGACGGCAAAATAATTTTTGGTCATTTTATCATCATTTTAACTTTATTGTGATTTTTTGTTCTACCTGGATATATCGCGTATATATAACGTTAAAAATATAACATAAGAACTTATACAAAATATTTTATATACCATATTTATTTGCAAAGCATTTTGTCTTAAAATAATAAAGTTTAAAAAGATTAAACAGTAACTCTCTGTTTATTATATACTTATTTTATAAGATAGGCAATATAGTAAAGTATGGTCGCTGTATATGGCCTTAATGTATAAAATAAATGTCTATATGTTGCTTGTGTACATATTGTACATTGTGTACATATATGATGTTTGTATGGAAACGGAAGTCTGTTACCCCCACGGGAAAACAATAAAGTTAACTATATACTTATTTTATTATTATATTTTACATTATTTTATTTATTACTTATTAAATACGTTATATTATTAAAATTAATATTTATACTCGGCCCAACGAAAGATTGAGAGTAGATCGGACGAA
Source organism: Temnothorax longispinosus (assembly GCF_030848805.1). Classification (NCBI taxonomy): domain Eukaryota; kingdom Metazoa; phylum Arthropoda; class Insecta; order Hymenoptera; family Formicidae; genus Temnothorax; species Temnothorax longispinosus. Next base: position 361,315 of record NC_092362.1, on the reverse strand, counting down.
AACTCGTCCGTCTCGCGCAGGTCTCCGTCCAGAGAACATCTATTTATAATTATTTACGGTACGCCACACTCTATAGGAACTTGGCCCGCCTATGCGCAAGAACCACTCTCAATCTCTCGTTGGACGGAGTATAGTAAATGTTACTTTTTACGTAGTTGTGTTCATAAAGATACATGGTGCGGTCTCATTTCGCGTATACTTGGCGCGAGACATTACTCCCTGTCTCTTGATATTTTTAACTTGTATATTTAAAATTACTTTTCTTCAACCTCTTCCTTCTTAAATAATAGCTCGGCCAATTTGACTTTTGCCAAAATTGTTCTCATTTCTAGTTGATTTATATCTTGTAAATGCGCTTCTTTAATTGTAGCCATTCTCTTTTCGGATTCTAATTTAAATTTGGCTAATTCCTCTTCCTGTTCTATAATATTTTTTAACCTTTGTATCTTTAAATCTCCTTCTGTATCAATGCACAATTTATGTTTTATATCTTTTGTGTTTCCTTTTATTGTTACTGTATCTAATGCCACTTCTGTAAAGTAAATAAAAAATTAATTCTCATAATCATGATTTGAAAAAAAAGGTTTATTTGTAAAAAAAATATATGTGAAAAAGCTGATCACGTTATCCTATAATAAATGCAGCACTACTTTAACGTAAAAATGATCCTTATATTAATAACATACTTTTAACAGATGATGCACAAACTTCAGATAATAATTTGATATTTGCTGCTTCTGATTTCCCTTCTTCATATAACAAATCAGTGTTTGTAGTTTCTATTGTTTGTTCGTCTTCTGCAAGTTCCATACGTTCCTCGCTGTTTTTACCTTCATTATGACCTGTCATGTAATACATTATATTAGTAATACATTATATTTTTTATTTAAAGCAAAATAAATAATTACTTAAGAATAATTTGATAAGAAGCAATTGATAAAATGTAACTGTTTTAACGGGAGCATCCCGTTTGCTCACGAATCAATCAGAGTGCTTAATTCAGTAGGGTTATATTAAATTTGGTTATTTTGATTGGACTGGGGGGGGGGGGCAATTGAGACGTAGGCAAACGAGTGTCACTCGTTTTAACTATTAATAAATAATTAAAACAAATTAATTCAATTAGTAGCATTATTTGTAAGAATTACGTTTTACTTCATCCTTGTTCATGTTCGATGCAAATAATATAGGGGCTGTAGCCATTAAGTTTGGTGCTATTGCTGCCACATCAGCATCGATTTCCTGTGAAACTTCTGGTCTTCCTCCAGTGCCAAACCGTACTTGTCTTTCCTTTATTAAGCCTTTTTGTGCTTGCTTCAAATTTGTCCATAATTTTTTTAATTGTTGTATGTTTTTCTGCACAATAATACAAAATAATTTCAAGACCGGGCATAATAGTAATCGGTTTTTTCGTGAGTGTTTTCGGTCTTTAAGCCTGTACAACATTATACAATTTTTCTTTCCAGAACAAACGTATTTTATAATATTATGGGAATCAAAATTTTCTTAAATGCATGTAATATTGATTTTTTTGAAACTAATTTAGAATGTTTCATGCTTGTTGCATGCAACGTACAATCTCTTTAAATTTACCTTCTCTTGCAGGCTATTGATCCTTTTATTTAAATGTACAATTACTTTCTTCAATGATCTTATTTTCATTTTTGTTTCTTTTGAATAATCTTTGAACAAACACCAAGATTCATCTGAAGTAAAATCTTCTCGACATAAATCATCAATGTATTTTGGATTGTAAAAGCGTTTCCTACTGGCCAAGGAATCATCGGTTTTTCTAAAAATAAAACAGAACATTATGTATATTTTTCGTTTAGCAAACTACGGTCGGTCTGGATCTTTTGTGTCTAATAAAATGTTTTCGCGTAAATTTAAATTTTTTTCATTTAGCAAACTACTGCCGATTTTATTATCAATCTTAAAACGCAGTCTCAACCTAAAGCTAAAATAGTACAATCGTTTTTCACAACATATCCTTTGTAGTAGTTCTAAAAATACTTATTAGCATCGGTATTATTAACGTGATTATCAATTTAATTATGTGATTATACTTTTCTAGCTTCAGCTTGAGAGCTGCGTTTCAAGACTGATAGTACGCGGCGTGTAGTTTGCTAAGTGAAAAATGTATATAAATTCACGCAAAAATATTGGCACATTTTACATTTACTTAGCTTATTAACCTTTTCAGTTGGTTATCTTTTTTTGAATTTGTATTTATAGCTGTTTCATCTATATTTATGGATTCCTGTATTTCATTTTCTAATAGTACACTTGTTTCCAGATTAGTGTTATATTCTATAGTGGCTAAAGGATCATCCGTTTCTCTGAAAATAAAACAAGATCAGATTCAAACCATTTCATATGTTTATATACTATCATTTAAAATATTCTTAAAAATTTGTATTAAAAATTGAGCAACTATTATATACGAACCAACCTTTGTATATCTATCGAATTTATATTTATCATTGTTTCATCTAAACTTGTATCATCTCCCGTAATGGCTAAGGGATCATCAGTCTCTCTAAAAGTGAAACGGAAAGGTCTTGTAAAACCATTTTATATCTCTACACTGTTTTAAATAAAAATTTTTCAATAAAAATTTATAAAACGTAAGCACGTAATATTACATGTAAACCAACCTTTTTAATTGAATATCTATTGAATCCTCTGTATTTACTATAGTTTCATCCATAATGCACGTTTGTATTTCCCTTTTTATCGTTACATCTGTTTCCAGATTAGTGTCAATTTCAGCTCTCAATGGTGTGCAATTTTTAGTGTTTCCAGTGAGTTTAACATTTTTTCTAAATTATACAAACATCAATATACATATAATATCTTGCATACAAAAATTTTTTTTAATGTCATATACCAATGCCAGCCGTTTTTTTCAAAAATGTGTCACAGAAAGTTAGGAAAAAAATGTTTATTACTAATGAGCACTTAAAGTACGCGTTGGTGATGATTCTATTTTTGTGACAAACCGGAAGTTGGTGTAACTGGAATCAGTTTTGAAATTTCAAATAGGAATTGAAAGTTACCTAGTATTTTGTGAACGCGGTAATGGACAAGATCCTGGTTTAAGAAATCTTCTAACACGTTGTCCATATATTTTGTAAATAAAATCAGATTGTTTAAAATGTCTGCTACAAATTCCAGCATTCAGACCTGCTTCATGGCCGATAAATGCAACCCAATTTGCTCTAGTTCTCTTATCTTTCGGTATCCTTCAGAAAGATATAAATTAATTTATGACGTTCCCATGCTATTGTAAACTTTATTTACAAATTTTCGCAAAACATTTTTTATACATATATAAAAATATGATATAACGTTTCATATAAACTACGTTTCCTAATATCTGTATTTTGTCATGTATAAAAAATAGATATATAAATTCGATTTGAGAGCCACGAAGCTTAAAGCACATACAATAAAACAACATGCACGTAGCAATATGCTAGCACGTTGCTTGCAACGTTGATCAAAATAATGTAACAACGTAACATTAACTGTAAGTAAGTGAAACATGACTGTATGTGATATATTATACAATCAAACTAAGAAAAAAATCGTTAACCCCGTATCAGACTACGGCGTGGGACTGAGCGTGGGTTGAACGTTAATAAATCGGAATAGAAAAAACTGATCTCAAGTTTAGCGAACTTTGTTCTGATTGATCAAAACGTTCAATCCATGCTCACGCCCACGCCGTAGTCTGATACGAGTGATACGGGCTTTAAACGGTCAGGGAGTCGCGTATGTATCTTTAAACAAGATAAAAATTACAAAAGTGAGGAATGTCACTTATAGAGTATCTACTTTGTTGAAATCTGGCAAATCTGTTCAAGTTTGTACGTTTCACCTCATTTCAAGATACATACGTAACCCCCAGGACTGGATCTTAGTTGCCTACGAATATTATTAATTAATTTTCAACGTCACACGAATATTCGTAGGCAACCAAGATCCAGTCCTGACCGTTTAACAGCTTTTTCTTTAGTTTGATAACATTAACTATATTGACATTACCTTGTATAATAAACTCTGTCGACATTATCTAACAATAGATTGTTAGCAAAAATCAAGTTAACGCTGCCTTCATGTTCTTTTAGCGGATTCTGTTATATATTTATATCGATACTCTGCTAACAAACGTTGTAACACATACTTTGCAAAATCTATTTTCGACAGAGTTGATTATTTAGGCAGTTTTTTTTTTCTTACTTTTATACTTCAAGCTCGATTTCTTTTTTATTTACTATGTGACTACGTTCTTACGTGGTGTCTAGATATCGGTTTAGACGTTTATCAAGTTCTTTAGTTACATGCGTTAAAAAATAAAAATCACGTGAAAAACCTGAAAAACCTTAGAATAGGTAACGTAATCACGTGAGAAATACACAAAGAAAAAAAATTATTGTTTTATCGCATGTAAATCTGCCGTATAAGCTCATAATGACCTCAGATTGAATTTATATTTGTCTACTTTAAACTAATTTAAATTTTGCAAAATACAACATGGTGTTCATACTAACGTACGTTTATTTACTTGTTTTGTCTATATATAAAAAAATGTTGAATATAGAACCATCAGTTAAAACGTTATAACTTTGTACGTAATCCTAATATGTTCTACATTTGTAACGATATACGTACCGATGAACGGATATATCAGTTCTCGTCTCTGCTGGTGCTATTTTGCAAACATGACAAAATCCAACCATTTTCGTTGAGAGTATGTTTCAAAATGTACAACAACTATTTTTTCCACAGATTAACCTAGTAGTTTAATCCCACACTCCAAGGTTATTTATGTAGCATAGTATATCATGCAATGACTTTTCTTTTTGAAAATTCCATCAGACGGTGAACAGTTAAGTTATTGCCTTCTTATTCTTGTTCTTAATATATATTATTTGAGAACTGTTATTCTAGTATCCTCTGAATAACTAATATCGAAAGTTTATTGTGTCAATGATTTAATCCATTCCATATTCTTCACGTCATAATCTCACTGTTTTAACTTTTATCCTCTTATCAAGACATGCAGGACGTATTTTAATCCATTTTCATATTTCTCACAATCAGTCCACAATCTCAATCTTTTAACTCTTCTATATAACGGTTATGACTACATTACATTTACACTGATCACCATCGAGTCCTATACTGAATACTGACCGCATTAGACCCGGACCGGACGGACCCAGGTTAAAGGTTATGATTCCTGGCTCGTGCACACCAGCCGCACCCCACAGGACGCGGAAACGCTTGCCGCGCGGCAAGAAGCGACGCGGAACCAATCAACGTGTCGTTTTTCCATAAGAACCAGGGGGTCAATCATAATCTTCTCCCCTAGGGTGGAAATGTGAAAAATGAAAAATATCTCTTTCTATTGATGTTAAATAGAAAGAGATAGTCATATAAAACTTTTCACTTTTCACGTTTCACATTGGCCGCGTTCAGCAGACACAACTGTTGCGTTTGTCTTATCAACACTCTGCGTTGATTGGTTGGTTCTAAAAGTAAGAGCCAATCACGTTTGACTGCTACTGAGCGGCTTGGTCTGCTGAACGCGCCCATTGACCACTCTCCTCGCGCTTGAAGAATAATCGAGTGTGATTGGTCTATTTTCTTACGGCCTAGGGTGCCGTCCCATGCAGGACGGAATTTCGGAAAACGAAATCTCGAAATTATTCTGATTGGTTAGCCCCATGGGGCACAGTACAAGCTTCATGGGGTTAACCAATCAGAATGATTCCGAGATTCCGTTTTTCGAAATTCCGTCCTGCATGAGACGGCACCCTTATTATGCTAGGTCTACAATGCGAGTCGTAAAGTCGTGAGTCGTAAGAATTGACCAATCACAATCGAATTTGAGGAGAATAATCGACTGTGATTGGTCAATTCTTACGACTCACGACTTTACGACTCGCATTGTAGACCTAGCATTATGCTAAGACTCCATAGACGCGGAAACGCCGTGCGGTAGAGTGCGTTGACCAATCAGAAGGCTGCCGCAAGTCGCCTGCGGCAAAATCAAAATTTGTGATTGGTCAACGCACTCTGCCGCATGGCGTTTCCGCGTCTATGGAGTCTTTAGCATTACGATTAAAACTAAAACTTTGTTACGTGCAATGGCCTTTAGTAGGATTGACCAATAGAAATGAATCCACCCTGCTTTCTATTGGTCAATCCTGCTAACTTTAACCGTCGGCCAAACATTTCTAGGAACGTACTAAACTGCTGCTCACTGCTGCTGCATTTCACTGTCCATGAAAACCTACCTTTAGAAGATGGCGGAAAAACGGAAAAACCACGTGACTCCGAGAGCCAATCAAAAACCGTTTGCACCTAGCGCTTCTCTGATTAGTCTGATTATAGGACTCCTAACTGGTCGTTAATGACAAGCACCCGGAATAGGCAGGTATAGGGTATAGGTGATGACGGTGATGTAGCGTAGCATGTAGCTGCATCAGCTGCATGTAGCACACAGTAGCACAGTGTGATCAGCGACGAAAGAGAAAGCTTAAATAATAATTATAATGGATATAATAATTGATACAAGAGGTGATTTTGACCTGACAAATAGGGATCGATTAATAGACAGCGACGATGACGACGATATGGAAATTAAAACCAGTACGTATATCCATACTTGTTCTATCTTTGTGAGGTTAAGATTTAACGTGGAGCATATTATTTGGCTAATCAAGATTATCATCGATTATTTTGGATAATTAAATTGTAATTCGCCAACCTTTTCATAAATTATTGCCTTCGTTCTCGTAGCTAAAATATAAGTGGAATATATCTCTGCATCTTGCTTTTTTGCTTAGCACGTAGGCAATCAGAGAAAAGAGCATTCCATTCTCGAGGAAAAATTTGGATTAATGTAGTGTCGTCATTGAAATATATATACATACTGGAACGCGCACTGCCTATGCTACAGCTAAGCAAAACGAGGGCGAAGGATAGACTATTATAGCGTTTTCGATTTGTTGATTCGATCCGACTTGGGTCAAACTAAAAGTTCGGTCGGGTCAAGTCAACAAATCGAAAAAGCTATTATTCAACACTTCGGAGGGACCACCTGTCTTTTTCTAATTTTGTACGCATGCCAGTGTGTACGACGAGGATAGGTGTGGCCCCTCTGACCATCTATCTTTTTCTCGCCAGTTCGACTGCCAGTGCGCGTTTCAGTATATATACATATATATATGTATATTTCAAAGTGAGTGTTGTTTGCAGAACACGTAATCAATCCATGGTAAATCGAAGGATTAAAGAATATTTGTATTTTCTTTTATTAGATATTGATTCAACAAGGATATATGACGCAGATTATCTAGGAATTGAGAAAAAAGAGAAACCGGAAAAAAAGAAACTTGTTTCCAGTAAGGACTTTGATCTTGAAAAGTTTGAAACTGATATGGGTTGGAAAAAAACCCATACGAAAGAGGCTTTGGAGCCAACGGAAGACGTAGCGCATATAAGAAAAGAGATCAATCCATTGGACCAAATTTTGAAGAAGAGTGTTATTAAATCTGATTTTGAACAGCTGCATGTCGTACCGCCCTACGAGTTAAGCAAACACCACGTGGAAATGCACAAACGACGCGAGAAACGAAGGATGGGAATGGGCGCGGGATGGTTTAACATGCATGCACCACAAATGACCCCAGAGATCAGACATGACCTCGAGGTACTAAGAATGAGATCTGCCTTGAACCCAAAACACTTTTACAAAAAGAACGATATGAAAGTACTGCCGAAACACTTCCACGTCGGTAAAGTTATTGACTCCCCGATGGATTTCTACTCTTCGCGTCTCACGAAGAAGGAACGCAAGAGGACAATCATTGACGAACTTATGGTAGACGCAGAATTCACAAAGTACAACAAACGTAAATATAAGGAGATTATCGAAGAGAAGCAAAAGACGCACTATAAAGCACACAAACACGCAAGAAGACTTAAGGGAAAGAAAAAATAATAATATTTACCGCTATTATGTATTTAAGAAACAGAAAATTATTAAAAATTACATATATATATATATATAGTGTATATTGTTTTTTCTTCCTTCAATATATAGAATATCTCAGTATTAGAAATATGTGAATATCTCATTATACTATATATATTTCTCATTATATATTTTTCTAAAAAAAATTCATATTAGATAATATTATTAACAGAAACTCCATCAGGAATTAAGGAATTTTGACTGTTCTTATTTTGACTTTTAAAGTTTATATAATCAGGAAAATATTCAAGTTAAGATCACGTATATTTAAATCTCGTATCAAAGGTCCGTATTCATAGTCGGAACTTGATTTGAAGTCAGTTAGGGAGGGGATCTTAAGGCCCGTGCACGTAACAAAGTTTTAAGCGGGGAGCACACATTTCTGCACAACGCATAATATGTAAGCATAAGAAAACTGATTGGTCTATTTCCTTATGCACATGTGTATGGACTGGTATGGACCAATCAATTTTCTTATGCTTACGCCGTATGCGTTGTGCAGAAGTATGTGCCCGGGCCTTTAGTTTTAAATCGTAAAAGGCCGTAAGAAAATAGACCACGCACACTTCTTGACTATTCTTCAAGCGCGAGGAGAATAATCGACTGTGCGTGGTCTATTTTCTTACAGCCTTACGATTATGACTAAAACTTTGTTACGTGCACGGGCCTTTATAATGTTAGTAATTTACCGACGTTTCTTTATTAGAAGAAATCTTTGAATTGGCTTTACAGACGTGCAAAATTCTTTTAGACAGACGTATGCGGGGTCTACAATGGGAGTCGCGAGACGTGACCAATCACAGTCGATTAGTCTCCTCAAATTCGATTGGTCAATTTCTTACGATTTACGACTCGCATTGTAGACTCCGCATAAGAAAATGGATTGGTCTATTTCCTTATGCACATGTACATACATTCATATAACTTGATCTTTTTCTCTTATATCTCTTTCTCTTTCTTTTGCTTTTGACAAGAAATGGCGAACCAATCAAAAGTTGCTACCGTATGGCCAGACTCTGATTATAGGGTCTCTAAATGTATGTGTGTGTGTGCTGTACCCTTACATACACACACGCGTGCACACGTGCATACTGTCTCTCTTTTAATTTCTCTCTCTTTCTTGCTCTCACTGCTCGTGTATGAGAAGGGAGTAAGGGAGAGGGGATTGAAGAGAAGGTGGAGGGTGGAGGTGGAGGAGCGAGAGCGAAAGACACGAGTGACGAGCGACGAGCAAGGGCAAGTCGGAAAGCAGCGCGAGCGCGAACGTGCGGTACGGGAAGAGTGGCAGTTGGCAGTGTGTGTCGACGTAGAGCGAGCGAGCGAGCGAGCGAACGAGCTAGGCGAGCGCACCGGCGAGCGTGTGCGGTGGTGGTGGTGGTTGGCGACTGGTGCCGTAGACGGACGGACGGACGGACGGTCGGTCGGTCGGTCGGTCGTTCGTTCGGTCGGTCGGTCGTTCGGTCGGTCGGTTGGTTGGCGGTCGGACCGTGCGTGTGTAGAAGAACGGAGGAAAAAAAAGGAGAAGGAAGTGTAAAACGTGTGGTGCACTGTGCTGGCTACGGTGTGAAAGAAGATAGTTCGGTTTTTGTGTGGGGTTTAGCTCGTCGGCGGTCTGAAAACGAAAAGGGAGATTATCGTCATATATATCGCCGTCATATCTATAAGGGGTCTCGCGCGCGCCTACGCGGTACGTGGTGTACCGAAGGATTTCCAATTTTTTTCTCTCCGTGTATACGTTAAACTTCTTTTTTTTCTCACTCTCTCTGATCGCCGCGCCGGCGGGCCCATCGGTTGGAAGACGTGTGAAGACGCGAGGGGACGACGACGCGTGGAAATCTAACCAAAAGAGGAGAACGTGTTACGAGAAGCGCAATGTCCGACCGGGAGAGCCTGGACGATCAGCCACAAAGTAAGAGCAGCCAAACGAACGTTCTCTATATGCCTCTTTGGCTCTTCCTCCTTCCTCTCTTTTTCCTGCTGTTCTCGTGTTCTCGACCTCGCGGTTGTTCAGCCGCGCGCGTTGAACGAATGAAAGCGGATCGTACCGCTAACCGACATTTTTTTTCCTCCATAATCCTTCGTCCGTGCTCGGCGGTGCTTTTTGTGCCGCACGGCACGTTCGTATATGCACGTTAAACTCGTCGAGGAGACGGGGCAACGGGGCAAACGCTCATCTTGGAGTTTAACGAACGACAAACCCCCGCGCGCTTTCATTCTGCTCTACTGCTCTCGTCCACGAGAGATCCGCGAGGGTGAGGTTCTAATCACGGGGACGCGGTGTGCAACGAACTCTCCTGCATCCGCGTGCATGAACACGCATCGTCTCTCGCATCTTTGCGCGGTCGGTTCTGTCAAGCGCCGCGCGAAAAGAATCGCTATTTTTCAACGGCACCCAGGATTCAAGATGGCCGGCTGCATGTCGGTCGCGAGAAGATAGCCCCTTTCGTCCCCTACATGCTCCGCTCTCTTGCTCCTATGCTCCTTCGGCCACGAGCCTCTCCCTCCCTCCCTCCCTCTTCGCTCTTTACACGACGCGTGCACGCACGCGCACACATAGGCATACACGTACACAACACGCGCGCAAGAGCAATGTATTTTTTCTGTTGCTCTCTCATGTCGATATTTGCAACTTTCGATATTGCTTGCCCTGCGTCGCAATGCTGATTTTTCTTACGAGTCGGTAACAAACCTGACCAAACCTAGCTCCTCTCGCTCCGATCGAGCGTCGAAAGCTGCCATGGTTTCTGTACGGTACACTGCGACGGACAGTGACGGAGTCTAACCGCACAGGAGCGCAAATGTAATGTACGTCGATCTTACATCCTCCATCAGGACGTGAACAAATGCGTGCACGCGAGAATACGCGAGGCCAGCCGGACCTTTTAGATTAGCCGCGTAAATTTCGCACACGTATCATACGTGCAAATCGTCCAATCCCTCTCTCCTGTCTTTTATTTCTTTTTTTTTTCCTCTCCTTCCGCTTCGCGTAAGGGCCTTGGCACACAAAAAAACTTAGGTAGTAAGTGGTAGCAAATTCAAACTGTTGATTTTCTTACTGCTAACGTTTTACTATTTAAGTTTTTTGTGTGCATTGGCCCTAACGCGGCGCCTAACCTCGAAACGAAAAGACTCCGACGAGTGGTGTACCTCGAATAGATTATCGAGTTACGCTCCTGCACTTCTTGCGTGTCCAAAATTCAAGGCTTCTTTCCCTCCCTCCCTCCCTCCCTTCCTCTCTCTCTCTCTCTCTCTCCCTCTCTCTCTCTCTCCCTCTCTCTCCCCCTCCCTCTCTCTCCCCCTCCCTTCCTCCCTCCCTCTCACTCTGTCTTGCCGTTCTTTCTCTTTCTCTTCGATTTACCTGCTACATGCGCGCATCTTTCATGCTCCTAACCTCTCTTTCCACGCTTTGCGTTATAGGTAATGCAAGTACGTTCAGGTTGATCGAGAAGAAAAATTGGTTAAAATTCAGAGTGATATACAACTTTATTTAAAAAAATATGAAAAATAGTTTAAAACAATAATGGGATAAGTACGTATACGTTATATTGTTATATAACTTAAAAGATAGGTTGAAGGCGTCTATAATACTCCACAACCCGATGTTACTGCAAAAGAAAAGCCTCTCGCGATGTTACGTTGATACTGTTTATTTTGCCTTTATCATTCTTCGTTCAATTAAATTAGACTTGGCGCCTTCGGAGCTAGCGAGTATTCACACGGTTATTTGTGACCTTGGCGTTATTTCGCTAATTTTACCGCGTACTATTTAATGAATATTCTTAATCATGTTTTGGTAATAAGAAAAAAAGTAGTGCAAAAAGTTCCAGAGTGTTGTAGCTTTAAGTTTTCGACGTGTTAGTGCTACTAGATATATAAAATAGAAAATATGAAATTTTCATGTATAAATGTCTTTCATTAAAAAGTTATAGAATTTTATAAATCTATAATTAAATTATACCTGACCTTGACTTCATTTGATTTTGTTAATTATATATAAATATATTGAATTAATATTATTAAATTAGCTAAGTTAATTGTGACTTCAATGTTTATACCTTACTACACTATTCTATTTTTGTCGTCAACTAGCCTTCTGGATGTTAGGTTTTCACCAGTATTTCTAACGTTCAAAATATTTTTTAAAAAAAAATTTGATAAATTGAACATAGACTTGCACGTTACAAAGACTGTGATGGAACACATGTGGAAAATACGTACTAAATTTTTTCTCGTAAAATCCTATTGATTTGATTTTGTGTAACTTGCAAAACTTGTAAAAATTGCATATTTATTATATATTTTATTAATATATTTTATTCAAAATTTATCCTTTGCCAAAATACGCAGTGACTTTACAAACACTTTACACACCGTATTACAAAAAATATTGTTGGTCGTATATTTATGTCTATAAAATATGTATACTAATAACTTGTGGACTTTCGTTTTATAATATTAAGATTGTTGGGTTAATATTATAATAATATACTATTCTATTAAACATATTTCAACTCAAGTAACTGCGTTTGTCATAAACGAAAAAAAAGTTTTATCTCTTGATTGTTTTGCACACACACAACGTACGTTTTATTTTTAATATTTATTTTGTGAAAAATATAAGTTTGTTAATAGCGGTTAGATTTTGAAAATATTATCTCATGTATTCATTACGTGCTAGTCTATCATATTGATGTTTCTACGTTATTTGTTAATTAATCACGTTGTTTGTCTTATTAGAGTATGGGAATCCAGGAGGATTGGATGCTGGAGGTGCTGACTTTGATTCCGGTGAGTACTCCATTGTGAACTCTCGTATTCAGTAAGCAAACTGCCAGCAGTATAATAGATTGGCAGAAGATTTGTTCAGATATCGTAACACGTTCGGTATCATCCGTATGTCTGCATTAAACTCGTATTTTGCCGATAACGTGAGAGCGCATATTGTCAGTATAGAAATCAAATAGAATCTGTCACTAGTGTAAACATTTAAATGGAATACATTATTTAAATGATTACGAAACACACCAGATTCTTCTCAGTTTCTATAGTATAATTAATTTGCCATTATATTCTGTTGGCAGATTCTGTTATATTTCTGCTAGCATTCTATCGATAAAAAATTTGTAATAGAGGCTTTCAAAATCTGTTCTCGACAGATTTGGTCGTTCGGGTAAATAATAATGTCTCTTGATACTATGCATGATTCGATAATTTCAATCGTCGCGTGAAATATATAATAGAAACGGGGGGAAGACTCGTCGTCTGATCCCCTGAAACGAATGTTCAGATATTCGCGGAACGGAGTTGAAATGCAAAGTAGAGTGCAGCGGCCGGAAACGAAATGCAACACGCGCACGGCAGTAAGCGGGCATTAGGGAGCTGGTCAGCTGGTCGTGACGTCACACGCCATGTCGTCGATAAATGTGAGCAACGGTGCGCGGTGGTGGGAGAGCTCTCCTTGCCGCGATGCCGCTGCTGCCACGCGCGCGCGTTTGCGATTTAAAACGCACACGAGATCTATCAATTGTCATCATTGATGTATATACGGTTCGGATTTTCAACTTTCAGTCATTCAATAAAAATAGTATATATTCAATTTATCACATGCTGTAGAATTATGAAAATCTTTCTATACTTTTTATTATTTTATCTTAAAAAATACATGTAAATAAATATTTACCCTTTTATTCACATTAGCTTGATATTATGTTTTACATGATTAATTTCTTGTTTTGTTTATTTATCTACGATACGTTATAGAAATAAAATTGTTTGTTCCGCCACGAATGATTAAACCAGAAAGGTTTATTATTCTCGACTACACGTGGCACGACGTATATTGAATCCTAAGGGTCGAAACGTCGTATAACGTTTCAATATACGATACGATACGTTATATTTTTGAAAAGGATTTATATTGAATGATTAAAATGTAAACTTGTTCATGTATAGATGTATATTATCCATTATAAATTAAATATGATTTATTATTAAGGATGTCTTTTGGGGCCAATTTCACACGCTCCGCGTAACTTGTTGATTAACTGTCTTCCTTAGAAAGAGACGAAGAGTGAGTTTAATCGGACCGATCAAGTTACGTGGAGACGAAGAAATCGGCCCTTAGTCAAAAAAAGGTCAAGTCGACAAAAGAAACATTATAAGATACATATTTTACGAAATGAGCAACATATTTCGCACGTTACGTCACATTTTAGTTTAACGCTGCTAGTTTAGGACCGTATGGGCGACAAACTGTTATATTAATGAATCAATGTATTTGTATTGTCGTAGGTCAGCAAGGCCAGCAAAGCGAGCAGGAACTGGCGACGAAAATGTTGCAAATTCAAAGTAAAAGATTCTACCTTGACGTGAAACAAAACAGACGTGGGAGATTTATCAAAGTCGCCGAGGTATCGTCTCATCTTTTATAACTTAATTCTCGACATATATTATAGAAGGACTTTTAGATCTAGATTACGGATAAGCAACAAGCATTATTAATAAAATATCAAAACGACAGATACTTGCAATATGTATGAAAATAGTACACATGGAAAAGAACGTTCTTTAAAAATTTCTTAGTTTCGATTTTTGAAAATTTTAAAAGAGTTGATTAAAATTTGTGATGATAAAAACTACAAAGTGTTTAACAAAATTTATAATATTTATTAAAGTTTATGATATTTTCAGATATCTTTTATAAAACGTACTCTATTTATTATGTACGTAGAATATAATATTTATCTACGTAAAATTTTATCTATTGACGAAGAGGAACCCACAGGACATAACGCGGGAATGCTAAGAGGGATTTAATAGTTCGTTGTGTAACAAGTGCCGTAAGATGAAAATTCCCGGGTGCGTAAACTCCGCACCCGGGAATTTTCATCTTTACGCACGGCTTACACACCCTATTTTATGTTGCAAGTGCCTGGGAAGTGTTCTATCACGCACGCGTAGCGTGCGTACGGGGGCACTTTCCATGCACGTGTTGCATAAACAAGTTTAAAACATATTAAAAATAAATAAATGTACCCTGGTCTTGCACCAAAATATTCTTTGAAATATCTACTATAAGAAAAACACACAAGTTTTACTGTGAAAAATAGTTTAAAAGGAACGTATTGTTTTACATTAAAAGCATGAGTTTTATTGTGCTTATTATGCATTTTATGCGGGGCATAATGGGATACCTCACAAAACTTGTTTCGTAATGTTCAAAACTTTTTAAATGTGATTTATTAGAACGCGCAATATATGTAGGAATGTATTATTATACTTTTAATTATTAATACGTGCTTATTAATAACACTTTTCTTATTACAATATACATTTTTTTTATTAAATAAAATCAAAATCAAAATTTAGTATACGAATGTTTGGTATCAATATTGTGCAACATAATAGATACTTACTAATAGCGTATGAAAAGAAAAACATTTAAAGAACACAAGGCCGTATGTTCCACATAGCCTACGTCCCGTTATGCCCCGAAATGTATAAGTTTACTTTAGGTAATATAACGTATCACAGATAATCGGTATTTACACACAGATACTTGGCTAACGTGACAAAAAAAGATTGTTTAATAACGTAAATATACGTTACAGTAATAAAAAGTAGAATTTTATCATTGTTTATCTTTATGCAAATGTATCAAAGAAACTGCACGTGTCAGTCGCGGAGAGCACAGCAAACGCATTAAACAATTTATAGCATCTTTCAGCTAAAAATAATATCAAAACTGATAACACATGGTGCGTAGAGACATCTAAGAGTATCAAGTTTTAAACATTTTATTACATGGCAGCTGGCTCTGTAAAAAGATATCGACCATATCCCATTATGACGCGGATTTCCCTATCATGCTGCAATATAAGATATATTGCAATATAATAATAATTTATGCACGTATTTTTTTATTCCAGATTGGAGCGGATGGGAGAAGAAGCCAAATCTACTTGGCACTCAGCACAGCATCCGAATTTCGGGACCATCTGTCGACATTTAGCGATTTTTATGCATCTTTAGGTATATCACAGCATCTATCAATTAGACGTGAAAGAGTACACGTGTGCGTGCACGTAGTTATATCTAAAGTACATATACATATACATAGGGTACATGATTTGTGTACACGTGAAAAGAAGTTGATGTTTCCCATAAAAATAAATCGAAAATGTGAAATAAAATTTCTTTGTATAAGGTTTTGTTTTGAAGAAAATCGATTTTGAAAATTACAGCAAACACAGTTCGAATTTAAATTTTTGACGTTCTATTATGTACATAATGGAACGTCAAGAATTAAAATTATGTACATAATAAAAATTCGAGAATTAAAATTATGTACATGATGGAAATTCTCAATAAATATTACGTCTTGACATGATAAAAATTTCTTTCGATCAAAAATTTTATATGAAATCTAGGATTGAAATGATAGTAGCACGTAATTCTAATTTTCAATTTTTATTATGTTATGGCATACGTTTTATTATGTTGTAGCATAATTTTAAATTACTGACGTACTCTATGATAGCTTACATAATTTATATTCCTGCACGTATTATGTTACGACATAATAAAAATACATTAATATTATCTCATGACATAATAAAAATGAATTAAACGTATGTCTTGACATAAAAGTAATTCGACTGTATAGGCTGTATCTTTCTCTGTGTATGACACGCCGCCGTTTGGCTATTTATTCATAAAATTTTCATTTTGAATTAATTTTACGCAAAGACATACGTTTAATTCATTTTTATTATGTTTTGACATAATGAAAATGGTTCCGAAAAACTTGTACTTCTACTTCTGTTTAAATCACGTACTGAATTTTTATTATAGATTAAAAAATCTTGATAATAAATAGCAAAACAGCGTGCCATACACATCAGTATATTTTCTATTACAATGTCATGTTATTGTAGTAACTTGAGAAATAAGCAAGATAGTTGGAACGAATAAAAAGTAACGTATATCACATGGTGTATATTTACGAATACTAGCACGATACGCGACCGTGTGGAATGAATGTCTGTCAAGTCATAGTCGATCGTACGCATGCCTGACGAATTTTTAAAATCGATTTTCTTGTAAAATACGGCCTTGTTTAAAAATGAAAAAATTTATTTCACTCTTCTGATTAATTTTTACGTGAAGAATCATCTTCTTTCCGATTATAATTTGCATATTACACTTTACCCTATACAATATTAAAACTTTAATTTGACAAAATATTGATACTTTAATATGATGTAAAATTAATCCTCTTCTTTTTTTCTATTTACGATTATTTTCATCACGTATTGCGTTTGTCCTATTTGGAAAGATGTTTAATTCATTAACATCTTCGCTTATACCGGATAATCAGGTCCACCAAATCCGGAAAACGTGCCAGATGACGGAAAACTCAAATCAGAAATGATGGTGAAGGATAATAGACGATATTACTTGGACCTCAAGGAGAATTCTCGCGGCCGTTTCCTGCGGGTGAGTCACCCTGTATGTACCAGCCAATGTACTTACTTTCTACGCGCTAAGTCATAAAAGAAGACTCTCAAGTCGGCTTTCGTCTCAAGAGGCAGTGCTCTTTTCGAAAAATGAAAAGATAAATAGAATTCTTCTAGAATTATTGATAAAAAAAGGTTTATCTTATATAATATGATATTCTCGCCGTGTAAATCCGTACAATACAGCGACGTGAGACGGAATATCGTGTGTGTAATATTTGTGTTGCTTTTTCCAGGTGTCGCAAACGATAACACGAGGTGGACCCAGGACTCAGATTGCAATACCAGCGCAAGGCATGATAGAGTTTCGTGATGCATTAACGGATCTTCTTGAGGAATTTGGGACGGACGACGGTGGCTTCAAAGGCGATTTACCGGAGGGTCGTTATATGCGCGTGGATAGCAAGAATTTCTATTTTGATATCGGCCAGAACAATCGTGGCATTTATATGAGAATTTCTGAGGTATACATATATTATTTACATATAAGAAACGAACACCAACAAATAGTTTATTTTAAGCTGTCTATTTTCTTTTTGTTGTATTTTTTTCTTTTTACTAAAAATTGTTATTTTTTCAAGGAAAAATTTATTCCAACGTGGTCGATGGTTATCTCGTTGAAATGAGATTATAGGAGAGAATACACATGTGTTGTGTATTTATAAAATCAGGATATTTATTATCTAGAAAAACTTGGTAAACACAATGTTCTACCAGGCATTCAACTTTATCGAGATTTAGGGAATTTTTGTTCAAAATTATCCGTGGAAGATTTTCATTTTGCAAGTATTATTTTGTTTCGTTTTAAAGAACTTTTTTTTTAATATTTTCGCGTTGACTTCTTTTATAGATTCTTATATGTGTATGGTACATTTTATTTTCTTGTTATACGTCTTGAAATTTTATACAACATAAAATATCTGTTTTATACACGAGTCCTTTTTTAATGCTTCGTTTTGAAATTTTTTTATATTTTAAAAGGATAGCTCTTAATTTTCCTTCATATACAGGGTCACGTCTAGGTCAGGTCAATAAAACTTTAGGCTCTTATAGGAACGTGACGTTGGAACAAGTTCCCATAAACATAACATCCGGAAACGCTTTGTTAAAAAGTTATAGCTAATAAACTTTCAAAAATCACGTTTTCTTTGATTTTTAAAAATACGTTCAAACCCTTCATTTATTTTAAAAGAGTAACGAAATAAATCTGATGGATAATTAAATAACAAATTAATTTACACCAATTTTATTTACGTCTGATAAGGCGTTCAAAAGGGATCAAGTTTAAAATAACGAAAAAAGCTTTAGGGTATAAAAAAACGTGACTTTTTGAAGTTTATTAAGCTATAATTTTTTAACGAAGCGTTTCCGGACTTTTATTTACAGGAACTTTTGCTCCAACGTCACGTTCCTATAAGACTCTGCTTTTATTGACCTGACCTAGACGTGACCCTGTATAATTCATATACATAAATAGAAAAGGAAAACTGAGAGAGATTAAATAATAATTAAATACATTATACCTACAAATTTATATAAACATCTGTGTAACATTAAGAAATGTTTTCTTGATTTAAATAGACGTTTTTTTTAGAAATACTTATGTTTACGTTTATATTGAGCCAAGGAATCTACATTACGTGTTTTTTAGTCTCAATAAAACAGAATGAAAAGAAAGAAAGGGGAAAAAAAATATTTATAATAAATTTGCCTACGATAGTGGATAATGCAAAGCTGGATTACATTCTTGCAGGTGAAGACGAACTTTAGGACAGCCATCACCGTACCAGAAAAGTCCTGGGCTCGTTTTCGTGATATTTTCGCAGATTACTGCGAGAAGATGAAGGAAGGCGGCGGTGGTGTCAGTAGCAGCAGCAGCGGCGGCGGCGGCGGTGGCGGCGGTAGTGGCGGCGGTGGTGTTGGCGGAGGAAACGTATTGTCCGAGGGGAAAGGCTCGGTGGTGGCACAGGTACCATCGCCATCCTCGAACACGCAGCCTAATCCCAATCCAAATCTAGACTCACCCTTAATCAAGTGAAAAAGGCTTTAACTTAACTCGAACATTTGGGAATTATAAACTCTTAAACTTGTTTTCAAGTCATTAAGCGAAATAACGGAACTTGTCAGAGTCGTATTGCCATCGTCGTCATCGTCACATTATTCATCGGCTATATGACATCGACACATGGTCATCGGCATTATCACGCGGTACGATCATCATTCTCGAGACCGTTTATCGCCATCGTCACCGGGGGTCATCATTGCCATCGTCACATCGCACCGTCGCATCACACTTACCATTAAGCGCAAACACCAAAACTCGCCTGAAATATGATCATTATATCGCGGAGGGTATCGCGACCGATTGTTGAATATATTCATATAACCACAGATTTAATAAAAAGGAAAGAAAAGGAAGAGAAAACGAAAAGCGAACGCGTGACGTGGTTATTAATACATGATTGTTGGCACGTGAGGACGCGAGGAAGACGGAAAGAAGAGCGGATTAGATGATGATGATGATGACGATGCGTGGGTGTGCGTGTGCGTATGCATGTTGCGTGTATGTGTGCGCGGAGGGAAAATGAGTCACTGCCGTTCGTGTGCGACTAACACAGGAATAGATAACACAAAGAAAAGAAAAGAAGAAAAAAGACAAAAATACGCAACAACGGAAAATCGAGAGTATAATGATTGCGATCGAGCGATATCTTTTTAGGCAAACGCGAATTGCCATTGATTAACGTTATGAGTACTACCGTTCATTTCCTGGCTTTCTACATAGACGCACGCAGTTCGTTTGGTTTCATTTTACGTTTCCTGTCGATACAATCTTTTCGATCTTCGGGCAATCGCACACATTTCGCGGATCTCGCGCGTGTAAGTTTGAACGAACGAGAATCTTGAACGGGAAATGGACCGTAGTGTAGATCACGTTACAATTGAATTTGATCGTTCAGAATTTATGAATAAATAGTTGTTATATTAACGATTATATCACGAGTAAATAAGAGGAAAAGTGTGTGAGTTGTCGCGAGGAGAAAATGATAAGAACAAAGGTCTATTATATCTATGTAGACAGTACGTACATCTCTCTTCTATTTAACCGAAAAGAAAAAATTCAAAGTTCACTGTAGTTTCGGCGAGTACTTGTCGCGGAAATGTCGTAAATTGGATATAGATAAAATATCGCTGAATGTGTTACGTTTGTTCGATGGCGATTTATTACTCTGGTAATAAATTAAGTTCAACAGAATATATACATAAAACGAAAAGAATAAGGATGAAGAATATTCGCATCTTTTATTCGGATATTTACATTACTGTCTGTACCACGCGACATCGTGCATTCATTTAAAAACTGAATGACGTCTCTTAATTAAAAGTAATGAGATATATGTAACATAGATGAGAGAGAGAGCGAGAGAGAGAGAGAACGAAAAGGATGCTAAAAGAATACGAAATCATATTAATACGTATTAATATGTATATTATACAAAATTTATTGTACATTACGTTTTCTTTCATGGATTTGTATGAAAAGTGCGCATACAATCATACGTACTGAAAGCTTTTATAGAATGCAAGAAGCACAAACACGAACACACACACACGCATACACACGCACGAGTATCTGCATTACACTTCAATGGCAAACACGGCAAATTTTGGCACTTGACACGGAGAATCCAGAGAATAACGATAAATACAAGATATATTCCACCATGAAAGACGTATAATTCTATCGTAAAAAGAGTGTGAACGATACGAGAAATGGCGTGTACGTGTATGTAATTAAGTTACATAAATTTGTGCGATGATCGACTTCTAACACACGTGAATATTAGGTATGTATTATATGAATGCATAATAGGTATTTATATAGAATCTATATAGCTGTATAATTGTAACGAAATGCCAATGTCCGCGGACCTAGGCAGCTGTGTGCAAATCTGACGATGTACGATTAATTGAATTGGGAAATCGCGTTGTTAGACAACTGCAATTGCTTAGGCCCCTCCCGCTCGACACAGGAACAAAGATGAGATAAAACAAACGACACAGAAAAGAAGAAGTAATATTTCAAAGTGGTCGAGAGAACAGCGAGGGACAGAATAACGCAATCGAGTTATCTTCCAAAGGAAAGGGAATCTTAATACGCTTCGATTCTGCAACGCTGTGCTAATATCAATAATGATAAATGTATATCCTTTCTTTTTTGTTTTTCTTTCACGTGAAATGGTAAAATAATCTAAATCATCTATATTTCGCACTGGTGCGAATGGACGGCAAGCAACGCGTATAGAGAAAGAAAAGGGCACGTAGACGCATAAAAAAAAAAAAAAAAAAAACTAATTAGAAAGAAGCGTATCTAATTGAAATTGAATCGAATTGAATATGTGATTGGCACGTTCGCATTTTCGATACAAAATAGATAAAATTTTATTTATTTCTTAGTGACAAACTTGATCATATTTCTATAAAATATTATTCCTCAGTTGCATTTTCTAAAGTTGCAATTTCGGCTGGTCTGAATTTACTTAGCACGTAAGTTTTGATGAACATACGAAATATAAATTATACAATAACAATTTTTCAAACACACACGAGTGAGTAAAGTATATTGAAGAGCCTCGGTCCTATCCTATAATTTACATTCTTTCAATTTAATTTTCGTTCTATTGTCTGTTAAGGCTCCTGGGCTCTTGCCCAGGTCATGTGAGCGTGTGATGCCAGAAGCGAGAAATGGCACACAAGAATTCTCAGCGTGTCATTTCTCGCCTCTGACGTCACGATCTAATATGGTCGCGGCCAGGAACCTTAAACATATTATGATTGAATGACACACACACACACACACGCACGCACAATATATATATATATATATATATATATTGCTCAAATTATACAGTCCTCAATAAATCTTAAGATATGAGCTTTATAGAAAAATCTTTCGGATTAAATTTATTTATCTTCGAGTGAGAATTTATGATCAGTGTAATAATGTGTTAGGTGAAAGTATTTTCGAGATTTTTTAAGATTAATCAAGTATTTAAAAAAATAGAACCATATATTTTTTTACATAAATCGATTCTGTTCATCATCATGTATGCGAAAAATATTTAATCTAAAATTATTGAAAAATATTTCATGTAAAATTATTGAAAAATACGTAGTCTGCGAGATAAGTAATCTATTTTATATCTTGTCTTAATGCATTCTGATGTATGAAACCTGAAGTCTCTCATTAAGCATTTATTTTTGAATAACTGTATCTTAATTTTATATATAAAATGACGAAAAGAATCGATTGATGTTAAAAATAAATAATTACATTTAAAGGAGAAATGCACGTACAGATGCATTGTATGTATATGCAAAAAATAAGGTTGTTGATAGTTTTGTTATTCTATGTAAAATAAAAAAAATGCTAGGATAAGGGCATTTGAAAGTAACTTTGTGAGGTATTTTATATTTTACATTAGAATGTATCAGGATACAAAAATATAAAGTCTCATTATATTCACATTTTCCAATAATTTAATATATTTTGAATACAGAACGAGTGGAGAGAGTCCGATTTACATAAGAAAAGATATAATTAAAAAAAAAAAAAAATAGACGTGATCTTGGAAACTTTGGAAGTATCCGTGTAAAACAAAACCGTATTGACTATAGAATTCCTCTTTTGAAATTAAACAAATTTTATCCATTTTATCCATATTTTTATATAAAACTCATATTTTAAGATTTACTGGTAATGATATTAACTTACTTTATTTGTGTGTATGTGTGTGTATTGTTACATGTCGATATCTGATGAAACGGATGAAATATATTCCATCTTTCATTGATACGCTTTACACGATCATACTTTACGTTCGTTATTTATCGTCAAACTTGATCGATTTTTTTTTCAAAGGCAGAGTAGGATCGGCAGAATTCAATCTGTGCAGAAACATTGTATAGTGTTTGAAATGTTCGAGCGTTGTAAATGAGAACGGCAAAGAAACGTTATAAAAAAAATCGTTTAATGACGCTGATGGTATGATATTATTGTGATCTATACAAATTACAAATCACAAAACATCCACAAGTAGTAGATATTTAAGATATAAATATATACACACAGACATACACACATACATCCTTCTATGATGTGACTGGAGAAAGGGGACACTGTCTTATTAAATGCATACGCGCAAAACAGCGCATGCAAAAATACAAATGTGTTATTAACAAGCGAGGACAACTACAAACGTACCTAACTAAAACAAAAAACGCAGAGAAAGAGAGAGAGAGAGAGAGGGGGGGGGGAGAAAGAAAAACAGATATAAAGAAAACGGAAGTGAAGAGATACCGTCTGATACATGTAAGAGTAAGCAAAATAATATAAAATAAATGAAAGAAGAAAAAACCCACGATGCTCCTGCCACGCAGCGAGTCTTTAGACAGCTTTAAGAGAATAATTATAAATGATAAAACAAATTATTAAATAATTACGATGAACTTTCTATATGTTGAATCGTGTCTAGTGAGAGAAGTACTATTGAAGTAAAGCAACACGAAAAAAAATTAATATTACTATTGCCACACATAAATTTAACGCATTTTATATAATCTATTTGATTAATTACTTTTATCGAATGTTTTTTTGTTTTCCTTCTTTTATTTTCCTCGGGACGTAGTGTAACAGAGAGAGGGTGGTTGTTACGGGGTAGCTTTTGGTGTTTTGTTTGCTGTTTTACGAATGAACGTTGCGCGCGTGGTGAACGAAGGGACCTCCTTGTTGAGGTGTTAAAGCAAAGAGGTGCCGGAAGTTTCACATACTTGTGTTTTTAATATATTCGGTGAAGTTACACGCGTATATGCGCATACGCATACGCATACGCATACACACACACAACACATACCTCCTCCCCCCACACACACACACACACACACACCGCCACTGTTATTCATTGTCAATCTATTATTGTCACTTAGAATTTTTCCGTAGATATTGATGCGTATATAGCGAGCGACAGTTATGTGTTATGCGATATAATCTTTCTCGCTGCGCAAAGCTACGGTTTGTAAAAAAAAACAAAGTTAAGAATGAAAACCGCATTATTGCTGCGATTATCTTATTCTTATTGTCATTATTATTATTATTATTATTATTACGATTATATTGTCATTATTCTTAATATATTACGATTATTCTTCTTATATTACCATTATGATTAACTATTAATACTTATTATTATTGGAGCGCTAGTTGTGTACTGATGTCATTAATAGCGAAAGTTACATCGAATCGGCCTTCAAGCAGGCCGATCTTCTTTCTTTCTTTTTTAGCATTTATTACGACAATCAGTTGAGTTTGTGAATTCAGTATAGCTTCTTTCCGTTCATCTCCCAACTTGATCCTCTCATTCCCACGTTCGATTTCAGTTCAGAGTCTCCTCTCTCATCTCGTCTGTACATACTAAAGCGTACTTTTCCCTTCTCCTCGAACTTGCGGCGTTCCGTTCATTTTGAGTGGTTTCCGAAACTCAGGCTTGGAGTAAAGTGTTGTCTCACGAAAAAAAAAAAGAGGAAAAGCTTAATAATAAAGGCGATAGACGAATATGCGAGCCAAAAGGGAGAGAGAAAGAGCAGAGAAGGAGAATCGAAAGGGAGAGAAGAGACGGATGATCAGAATTTCGACAGTGTTAAATTAGACGTTAAGATTCAACACGATTGAGCGGATTGAGCAAAGTTAATTATAATAATGTCATTTGGCGCGTTGTTTTCTTTTTTTTTTTTCCTCCCGGCGCGCTCTCGCGTGTGTGTGCATGTATGCGTGAATGCCAAATTCGTGTACGCACGTGTTTAGCTCGACAATCGAAAACGAGCGAGCTACTCTTTGTAGGGCGAGACAAGAGATTGGAGAAAGAGGAAAGCCAATCGCAAGGACGATGCGCCATTGAAACGCGTTAATTAATACTGCGATCCTCCGAAGGAAGTTATGTCGCAGGAGGTAATACTTGTCCTTGCGAATTATTACATTTAAATCAATAGAATATGAGAATCAAAGTTTGTTGTTGCAGAAAAACAATGAGAATTGCTGCGATTGGCCTTTGTATGTCATTTGATTTATTAAAGATAACAATCTGTTGCAAACCTTTTAAAGTTTTTCATCTTCCCGCATGCATACGACGAGCTTTTTTAAACATTCCGTGATGTATCTGATTATAATATGCGAACGTATCATAGGTCATTTTGTTACTACCACAACATCGTGCAAAACTTTTTATTAACACATTGTTCAACAAAAAATTACTTTTTTGTTGGTTTCACCAAGAAATAGTAGAGGGACTTGTTGGAGTTTTGCAAAAGCAGTTTAATGGCGACAGTATACAGACTATATAGTTAATAAAAGTCGTGTTAATATTAGATGAGGATACGTCTCATATATGCATTAATTGTCTGAGTTTTTTTACAATTTGGGTTATGCATTATACGTGACCAATATATGAAGCATTAGATCGTTTATTTCCTCATAATGCTACAAAATTTTTATTATTTTAGATTTCTATCACATGTTAAAACTTGCAAGAAACACTTTAGCTAGACTGAGCGAAATAAAAAGTAACGCAGGCTATATTAGATGACAATATATCGTCGAGCTCTCTGTATATAATTTACAAACGTTATTAAAACTAAACCTTAAAAATAAATTATCTTCATAGTGCGCATTATATTATTTGCTAATCACATTTTTAATCCTTTGTAGTATGAATTTGATAAAGTTTCAGGATATCAATATTTATCACTTTTTTTTAACAAAAACATTTCAGCATTTGATTTGTGGCACAATATAATTAATAAATAGAACCTATATTTAACATATACTTGAGTAATTCTTTAAAAAATATAACTTATTACATGTATCTATATCTATATATATTAAAGTATGTATACAAAAATTAAAACTATTATATATAAACTTTTCTGTAATTAATCATAAAATAATTAATATTACGTAGAATGTATTAAAATACAAAGTAGTATTATCATATTATTTTTTTCTCGTCAACTTTGCATATTATTAGTGATATAAGTTGCAAAACATTCTAGCCACTCAAGAAAGTGGGACATAAAAATTAACGGAACATCTTTATTTTCATTGTAGATTTGTTTCATAGTTTGTAACGCATATTTTCGTGTTTGTGCTGTATGATGCTTGGGACTTATTCTTAATAAAATTACACAAGAACGTAGTTTCCTGGGATAAAGGTCCACGATATCTCTGTTGTACGTTTCACAAGAACGAGATATCCTCTTTAACATTGACGCTGTGAAATCCAGGACTGCAGATGCATATTGCAACTGAACCAACAGTTCCTTTAAAAAATTAAACATTAATTGAAAAATATATGCAGATCTGGCACCAAGCTCCAATAATTTATTTAACATCTCCTCATCGTTACTTCGGTTAGCTATATGATTTCTTTTCTTTAACGTGGGAACCATGTACACAAAGCTATTGAACAAAGGCTCTTCTATCAATTTAAATTTTTGTAAAGCATATATTTCTTCCTTCGTAGATAGTCTAAGATGCAAATTTGAGCATAGAGCGTTATGTAACAGTCTTTTAATTTTATCATTTGTTTCCACGTGTAAAAGTTTCACAAGTAATCGATCTGTATGACGCATAAAAATTTCATTCTTAACTGACAGGTGTATTACAGAAAGAGTTAAACATATCAAAATGTTTTCCGAGTAGCACTTGATCAAAACATCATCCGTAAGATATTTGTCCAAAAGAATATTCATAAACTTGAAGCTGTTTTCTTTAGATGTAAATATCCTCAAATGTTTAAACGTGCTCGTTGTTCTGCAACACGTCCGTAAGACGTCCTGTAACATAATCATATTAAAATATTACGTATAAAATGACTGACAAAAAAGTAAAAGTATATTAAGCTATGTTTTCTATATAGGGTGAGTGTGCGAAATCATAGTATAAGCAAGACGAAGGTGCGTCGTCATGCCAAATCAAGTCAAACGTGTAAAATCATTTTTTTTGTACGAGGTTTTTGAAATAGATAATTTTGGAAATCTATCAAGTACTTGGACTAGTCAAGTACGTGCACTTGACTATATCTCGACTAACAACGCCAAGCTATAGACCGCTATTTTCTATTCGTATTTGCTGGATATCGGCAAATAATATTTTACGTTCTTATACTTGAATTTTATTTAACACCTTGACTGGTCAAGTTATATTTGGCAAAAGGGTCTCCGCGACGCCACGTTGACATATGCATGTTAACGTGTACTACGATTTCGCATCCACCCTGTATATCTATATTTATGAATACGTAACATACAATAATCAACAATCGAATCGAATAACGTTGATAAGCTTCTTTGGATATCTTATAACATAAGAGATTGTTTAACGATAGACATAAAGCATTCAATACTGTGTCAGATTGTATACAAAGCAAAGTTTTCTTTGACATATTTTCATTATTCTCAGACTGATCAACATTTTCTGCGTCACTGTAGCTTCTTAATATCACTCTTAATATATCTGTATCCATACTACATCCACGTTGCAAAGTAATACACAAACATATAGTTATATATTACGTTGCATGTACTGACGTGTTATTTACACGTCATCATGAGATTAACCTATAAAAAAGAGTAACATTATTAATTAACATAATCTAAATATACGTTTCTTAAGGCAAATAAATACGAAAGGAAACGAAGAAATATTTATGACCATATACCATTTTTAAGACACTGACATATAAATACATCCAGCGTGCGAACCTCTACACTTGCGTGCAAAATTAACAGAAACTATTTATTTAAAAGTGTAAATTAAAATAATAGAAATAGTATTAATAAATCGAGCGATTTCTCCAAAATTCTTTTTTCGTAATAGTAATGCTTCGATCGAGATACAGATAGAGATACAGATAAACTAAACAAAGAAAAAAATTTTGCGACGTGATCTCACAGGCATTTAGGCTGAGAGGCTGAGTTTCCACTGAGCGCGTCACGCGTCGCGTCATCACAAGTTAACCAATCAAAACATCACATTTTCACCCCGTCACAAGTAATGTAAAATGGGGGATGTGTCGCGTGGTTCGTAAAGTCGCGAGTCGTAAGAATTGACCAATCACAATCGAATTTGAGGAGAATAATCGACTGTGATTGGTCAATTTTTACGACTCACGACTTTACGACATACTGCGGTTATACCGTACTGTGGTCACACTGGCATGTTGGCAACCCTAGTCAACGATTGGGTTTGGCCGAAGTGGCCCTTATGTATGTATGCACTATGTTTATGGTCATATGGCCTAAGCGCCATGGTTTAATAGACGCATAACCTTTAGGGTAACGTAACCTAACATATATATCGTTTTGTTTAAGTTTCTGCTTAGAGAATTAATACAATTATTCAAACATGTGAGCGTGCATATATTATGTTTATTTTGTTATATTAGTAATATATTATAATTTAGTAATTTGTTGTGTATATATATATATATATATATATATACACACGCATATACATATTTATATTTTTATAAACTAAGTATTTAAGTTTAACGTTTATCTTATGTATTATTTTTATTTACAGAAAATACAGAGCATCTGATATTAATTTTTAGTGAAAATGGATATTCGTCCAAATAATACCATTTATATCAATAATTTAAATGAAAAAATTAAGAAAGAAGAATTAAAAAAATCATTGTATGCTATTTTCTCTCAATTTGGTCAAATTTTGGATATTGTGGCTTTGAAAACATTGAAGATGCGTGGACAGGCATTTGTTATTTTCAAGGAAATAGCAAGTGCTACAAATGCCTTGAGATCGATGCAAGGCTTTCCATTCTATGACAAACCAATGGTAAGAACTTGGAACGTCTTATTTGTATTATTTTGCCTTTATATTGTATTTTGGTGTTTTTATTAAAACTTTTCTATGTACATATGTATTCTATAACTGAGTTCCTTTTGACGCTTTCAGCGCTGAAAGCCGCGCTCCATGTCTATTTGATATTTGATGTGCAACGAAGATAGAATGATGCTTATAGCACTGAAAATGTCAAAGGAAATGCAGCCTATATATCACGTGTCTACATAGATGCAATCTATACAATATATAAATTGCATCTATGCACACAAGTTAATATTTTAAAAAATTTGACTTGTACCGCTATAGCTTTTACCACTCCTAAAGATATATATCTTATATTTATATAACGTATATTTAATCTATATGTATATTTAATATATATTTTATACATATAAATGTACGAAGATGTAAAAATAATCAATTTTTTAAATTCTTTGATTTTACAGAGAATACAATATGCTAAAACTGACAGCGATATAATTGCCAAAATGAAAGGTACCTTTGCAGAGCGTCCAAAGAAACCAAAACGAGTTATTCCAGTGGCAGATGAAGAAGCCAAACGTGCCAAGAAACGTGCAAAAGAGCAAGCAAAACATTCACAACAAATTGGTTACCATGCTAGTGTACCCCCACATCCAGGACTTGTTAATACTGCTGTTCCCGAACAGCCACCTAATCAGATATTGTTCTTAACAAATTTACCTGACGAGACGAGTGAAATGATGTTATCAATGCTGTTTAATCAATTTCCGGGCTTCAAAGAGGTACGGTTAGTACCTAACCGACATGATATTGCATTTGTTGAATTTGAAAATGAGGTTCAATCTGGAGCGGCAAAGGATGCGCTTCAAGGTTTCAAAATTACACCTTCACATGCAATGAAAATATCATTTGCAAAGAAATAGATTTATAATCTTTTTGTATTGATCATACTATATAACAAAATAGAAATAAAGTGTAAGTTGAACTGCATTTGTATAAAAATAAATGTAGTCATTGATATTGGCTTTGATTATCTTACATAATTTTGTACAAGCTAAAGTATTTTATGTAATATCCAGTGTTATTTTGCAATTGGATTTAACAACAATTTTTAATGTGATTTCTCACATTATTGCATATATTCTGTCTGATAAGTTGTGCTATATACGTGAAATATTTCAATTTAAAAGTATATGTCAGAACTTATACAACTTATTTTTAAATAAATTTGTATTTGAATGCTTTATGCAAAAATAAATGATGTAAAACAGCAACGAATAAATTTTCCTTCAAAATTCCTATTTATTATATTGTATTGAAATATTTTTTAATATTTTATAGATTATCAAATTTATAGGGATAATATATTTACAAACTATTATTTAAGAATATGTACGTAAGAGTCTATATACATATACTATATATAAATATAAATATGTGGACACATATACATAATATATATAACCCCATATGCGGGGCTATCTGTCCACATAATAAAAAATACATTATTTATATTAATTATTATACTTGATTACAATATTATTTATTATTAATATATAATATTGAAAAAACTGCCTACACTCGTTGGAGTCAGAGAAAAGTAGTAGGCACTTTGCGTCGATTTTTTGACAAGTTTCCTGCGTAGAGCTAACTTTTCTTTGATATCGATAGACGTCGATTTGATGGATCATTTCTCGCTGGGTTTGTTAATTTTCAAAGAGTAGTATTTTTATTTTCAATTTATTTTTATTTCTTTTAGACCTAAACTAGTGATCCCTTTCGCCCCAAATTTCGAGGTGAATCGGATAATTCTCTTCCTTTCATTTTTTCGTTGTGCAATAAGAAATATCATGTTTATGTATTATTTTATTATATGAAAGCTAAAGTTATAAAGATTAAGAATCTATAATAAAATTAAGTAACAAAATTTGTTTTTGATTACTTTAATTTTTACCAAGAAAGAAAAATTTATCCGATTTACATGTATGTGAAGTTAGCATATCACGTGTCAGCATCACGGTTGTATCCGTGGTCAGCATATAAAAAAAAGTAGACTTCTTTTTGCATACAACCGAGTTCTATCGTTCCTGATAAATTTTAACAATAGTTCTGGTCATTTAACATAAATAAACGGAAGTTGAGAAATGATATGCTAACTTCCCGCGAAGTCAGCATATCATATAATTTTTTCGAAATTTACTCCAATGAATTTTATAGTTTTTAACGAGTTCTATAGTTTTATAACATAATTCTGACCATTAACTATCTCTAAATAATTATTAACACGTATTATCAGCATATCACTTCGTACATATCATTCCGTACAGTTCTGACCACTGGCTACCTTTAAATAATTATTAACACGTATTATCAGCATATCACTCGTACTAGAGTGATATGCTATGCTTCTGCGATAAGTTCTCGGCTCGTTCGAGATTTTAAACAATAGTTCTAAACTCCCTGACGAGAACTAGTCGCAGAAGCATAGCATATATCACTCTAGTATGAGTGGATATGCTGATAATACGTGTTAATAATTATTTAAAGATAGTTAATGGTCATAACTGTACGGAACTATCGTCAGGGGGTTTAGAATTATTGTTTAAAATCTCAAATGCGCCGAGAACTTGTCGCAGAAGCATAGCATATCACTCTAGTACGAGTGATATGCTGATAATACGTGTTAATAATTATTTAGAGATAGTTAATGGTCAGAACTATGTTATAAAACTATAGAACTCGTCAAAAACTATAAAATTCATTGGAGTAAATTTCGAAAAAGTTATATGATATGCTGACTTGGCGAAAAATTAGCATATATCATTTCTCAACTTCCGTTTATTTATGTTAAATAATCAGAACTATTGTTAAAATTTATCAGGAACTTATAGAACTCGGTTGTATGCAAAGAGAACTCTACTTTTTTTTTAATATGCTGACACGTGATATGCTAACTTCATACACGTCCGATTTACCTCGGTCTACCCTATGCATAATTTTAATAATATAATCTATAGGTATTTAAAAAGCCACGTGAGAAACAAAACCCAATATGAATATATGTATTTATGTACATGTGACTGAAACGTAACGTGGGGCACAAAAGATATCACTTTTTGCGTAACAGATTTTAAAGTCTCGGGATCGATTGACTGCCTCGATTTTTTTTAAACTAATCTCAATCGAAAGCTTAAATCAACATTACATAAAAAAAACCTTTTGTCCTTGAATTTTTGAAAACTGATTTAGTTTCTGAGATAATTTACTCGTAAACTCGCTTGAATATGAATTCTAGATAAACTTGTAGCGCGCCTCGATGTTTATGCGGTGATGTAGTCATGCACATATGGTCAATCGCTTTTATGTACTTGGAGTCGCTACACTCGATATTCTTATGGAGACGTTTTTAAGATTTATGTAAGTGGGTTTTATTTATACGTAAAATTATTTATACGTTTTATATATATATATATATATATATAATTTCTTTATCTTAAATATTTAAATAGATTGTAGTAACAAAATATTGACAGTATAGATTATAAATGTTAAAAGTATGCCAGGGTAATAGCGGCTCGCTAAAACGCTAAATACGTTAATATTGATTACAATGAGAGATCTATTTAATATCAATTCGCACATACATACTTGTGTATATAGGTATGATACTTTGCAATCGCTTAACAAGCAACAATATAATATTTTAAAGCAAACGTGCGAGTACAGTTATAATTATACGTTTTTAAGGATTACGTCATAGTTGGCTATTTACATTTTTTTCAATAAAATAAGAGCTTATCTTATTTACATACGCATATTTCTAAATTTTTAAAAGACGTACCATCTTTTGTTGTTTATATAAAAATTATAGTGAATATAAAATTATAGAACGTATTGGATAAAAAATACACGTATCATATAGTTTTATATCAGAGGTACGTAATAAATATATAAAAAGAAATAAAAGTTTAACTTTTATAATTTTCTCGTTCAAAGAAGAGAAATGAGTTGCGTGACGTTAATTGTGGAGTTATTAAGATAAAAAGTACATACGTGTAAGGTAAACAAACTTATATTTTTTATAAAACTTGAACGAGATTGAAAAAATGTTTCAAGTTAGCTGCTGTGACTTGCATGTTTTTGTTGACTTACACCACTCTGGTTTTTACCCCTCCATATGCGTACTTTTACTCATAAACTATCTTTATTGCTTATCCCCGCAAGGTTTGCAAGGCGTTTTTATAAGGAATGTTACCCAAACCTTTACACTACTGCCCTTTCTCCTCGTAACTTTAACCCTTTGGACCAACGGCTTAACGTCTCTTTCCGAAAGACGGACCCACCATATATGTACTTTAATAATATATTTTTTTCAAAATTTTTTAATTAAAACTGTGGCTCAAATAAATCAGAAACTTAAAAGTGTTCCGAGATACAGCACCTTCCCCTATATTATTAGTTCTAAGTTATAAATGCGTGCATCAGAAAATAAAAGATCCAAGGCGAGAATTAGAAAATCTTGAATGGACTTGTGTAAATATGTAACGCGCAAATACGCAAGTAGGTAACGACGTGTGATAGTTTCGTAACGTTGAGCGTGTCACAGGAAGATGAACATTATCCACTCAACGTGCTCCAAACCACCACTTTACTCTCTATCTGAACGTAAAGCTGTGCTCGCGCGTATCATCCACAGCCTTATTTATTTAACCCATATATTCATGCCTGTGGTTCTTTGTAAAACATTTGATCCTCCTTTGCAGTTCGTCCAGAAAAAACAGTTGTTATTAACGGAGAAACTGTACTCAAAGTTTACAAGAAAAATATAAAATATTTTTATATTATACACTTAAAATATAATTTACGTATAATTAAAAAATTATAACAAAAGTATGAAATGTTTAAAAATTTTCAATTTTTATACATATGTATAGATATAAAACAATCATATATATACACTGTTAAAGAAAATTAGGGAATCACTTTTTGTCAGCAAATTTTTGCCGTTTTTAAATTATACGTACTTAGCGAATAATTAACGTATAAAAAAAGTTAAAAAAAAGGTTTTACAGGGCAAACTCTCTACTATATAAAGTGCTTTTGTTTAATTTTACGTTACTCAGGTTAATACTCAAAGGCGTGATAAGCTTTGAATAAGGACGTATTTGAGATATCTAAAATCTTAAAATTTGCATCTTTCACCACCTAACAAAAAAATTGGCGAACATAATTATTAATACTATCTCAAAGTACAGACTTTGCTTTTTCAAATAAAAAATGTACTTTGTCCTACGCGCCGCGTATTTAGCGAGATATCGCACGTTAAAGTAACCCCTGTTTTTTTATGATTTCAGCACAATATCGCCGGCATTTGTGTAACCTGATGATGTGCACCACGATGAGGAGGTAGCTCGGTCGGATTTTGCACATGATATATGTATGTGTATATATGGAATGTACATTGTTTGTGTGTACATGTAGAGGTCTTTTTTTAGTAACAAGTGTTGTCACTCTTTGCCGTATTACCTCGCGCGCACGCTTGATCTCATCGTGATGCATTTTTTTACATCAATACGCGTGATATGGCGAAAAAATTGAGTCAATCAAGTGGAATAATGCTTAGTCACATATAGGATTCGAAACAGTACGGTACTTGAAAACATTACAGCTTGACTCCACATTATTCTCAGTACGTATAATCGTATATAACAAATTGTTATATTTATTGTCTCTTACAGCGGTGTTTTACATTACGGTACTTGAAAACATTATAACGTGATTCCACATTGCATTTATTCCCATTATTACATCTCAGACGCATTTTTTTTAACTTTTAACTGTCGACTCTTTATGGTGACGTGTGCAGACTTCGCTGACTGACTCGCGTCATTCCCCCATTGTCGACTGAGGAATAAATCGCATGGACCCTTTTCGACTTTTAAGCAAGTTTTTTAAAACGGCGCTTTAATTGCGTCCGGTTTTTTCGTTTAACAACATCACGATACGCCTCGTTTACTCATCTTAGGACTAAAGACCGTCGTTGTACAGCGCGTGCGACTTTATAACATTATTACCATTCTTGATTGGTTGTAGAAATGTATATGATTCTTGATTATTATTCGTTTATTTAATGTACGTAATTGGGCTGATGAAGGCACCGGGTATTGCGCCGAAACACGTCCCATCTTAACATTGTTAATAATATATATATTTTTAAATTTTAACATTCTTGTTGCTCGTTCGCGGGGCCGGTAAGCGCGGTTATCTCTTTGTTATATGTATATGTATATGTATTTTGTTATATGTTATATGTATGCTAAATAATTAAGGGATCAAGAAAAATTTAAAAAATAAACAACGTTTAAACAGCTACACGTTTGTTTTAAAAAATAAGAATCCAAATCTAAAAAAAGTGTTTTCAAGTTTAAAATCTACTTTTAAAAGATAGAGCAGCTGTTTTTTACTTTCTTCAATTATAGTACGTTTAACGTACAGAAAACGAGCTCAACGAAATGGGATATTTTTAAATCACTTTGTGAGCATGTCACATGCACAAAAAAATGGACCTGAAGCAAATTTTTAGTTTTAACATGTCGAAGCCGAAAGTCTTGTCTACAAAACGCTTTTGTTAGCGTTTGATTTCGATTCTTCCTTATCAAGTTATCGAGAACTGAAAGAACAAGTAGACATGTTGACGTTAATCGTTCATAACCGTTAAAATTTATCGTGCAGGAATTCCAAAAATGGATTCTTAAAGTAGAATCTTTGCTCTATATAATACGATATGGTATTGTGGCCGCGTGTTTTTTAAACTCGTAGACACGTTACAAATAGATGAAAATAACGTAAAACGTCGTGATTTTTCTCTTTTTCATTTAAACCTCAGAAAAAATTATGCAAAATAATTTAAAAAATTTTAATGACTAAAATTTTGTGCCTTTTAGTACCCTAAATTTAAAAAAATCACAACGTTGCTGTGATAATTTTTTCACAGTGATCCGTATGTTCAAGTATAGACAAGTATAGTAAGTACAAATGTAAGTAACATATTTCGTTCAGCGATAAGAATAAGATCGATCGGTCTTGGAGTTATTCGTAGATGAGTCGTCTATTCGCCATGTTCTTCTCCCACCGCCACAGCCACCTCAATTAATATCGTTCGCCTTATTCTCCCTTTCTCAGGCGTACGCATTTGTTCGTTCAGTATATTGCTCAGTGGCACCGTATGACTCTGATGCTAGAGTTAGTGGGCTTGCGCCACGCTAGCGCACAGTATATTACGAGTGCTCTCTCATTTCTTTAAGTCAAATGATACTTTTCAATTCTTTCACGTCGTGATCCTTTTTTCTCTCTTTCCCTTTTTTCCATTCTTTCTTTTTGTTTTTTCCGTGCCTATTTTTCAACTTCCTTGTTTATTTTCCTACTTTCTTATATTTATATCTATATTTACGTATCTTTCTTGCGAGTACTGCAGTATTTCGTCATTAGTGAAGCTTTTCAGTGACCATTTATTTGTCAATCATTCTAAGAGGAAGAAGCAAAAGAAAGATGAAGAAAATCTTTAGACTAAGATTTGTAATTATTACTCTATGCAGCATCATTTTGTTTTTGTGCTACAACGGTAAGTGATGTGAATATTTTTGAAAATATAATGATTTTTAATAGTTTTCTAGTCTGGATTTTTTAGATGTATTGCCACGTATTTGAAGATATTCGTAGTACGTCATTATCCAAGTGTCCGCGGTACCACGTTGTTTTTTCTTTATGGAATAAAATACTCCTTTTTATAACTAAAATCTTTTTTCAATATCTCCAGCAAAAGAACGTATGTACTACGTCGAAAAATATTTCAGAGTTTAAGGTTATTTCGTTTTTATCATAAAATATTAATCAACAATAATAAACAATAATAATTTTTTTTCCAATAAAATGCTCGCCACCTATTGTTATAAAACTATTATTACTATTTAATTTTATGGTAAAAAGTAACGTTCAAAAATATTTTACGTTGAAACTTTTTTAACGCAATAGGGCTAATGCTAAAAAAAAATTTTAACCGTAAAACTTTTAAGGAGCATTTTACCCCTTGATAAATTCCATTAATTGAACGTGAACATGTATAAAAAATGTGTTTTTTTATATTTTAATGTTTAATAAAACATATCTCGAGGAAAAATAAATCAGTATTGGATATTTGAATAATTCCAACGACAATGGTGCATATATATGTACTAAAATTTTTGTGTAAAATATACCATGTAGAATTTAATAATAATTTTTCTGTTTAGTGCAATAAAATTAAAACCAGAAAAAAATTAAAAATTGCAACACACGTGTACGTGATGTAATACGTATAAATATTTGAATAATAACAGTTGTGAAATATATAAAAAGATATATTTTAAAGGACGTGTGCACGCGTGCTCTCCTAGAATGTTTGGCGAAAAACTTTAAATACAAAATTTAAACAAATTTTAATTACGTTTCGCATTAACACAATACAAAGCTTTTAATAACAGATATTACGTATTAATCGCAGAATTATTGCAAGATTTGTAAATTTATTAGTTAAGTCAATGATTTAAGTGGGAGACATGTATACGTAAAGAAACGTTTATATATTTGCGAACAATGAAAACATAAATTTTATTTACACTGCATCGTAAATTTATTTAATAATAACTCATTGTTAACATTCTTTTCATCTTCAATACGCTTCAACTTGGAGTAGAAATAAAATCAGAGTGTACAGACAGTCTTATCATGTGAATATATATTTTCAAGGCACATATAGC
The DNA here is from genome assembly GCF_030848805.1 of Temnothorax longispinosus. NCBI lineage: Eukaryota > Metazoa > Arthropoda > Insecta > Hymenoptera > Formicidae > Temnothorax > Temnothorax longispinosus. The sequence continues at coordinate 323,053 of NC_092362.1, read as the reverse complement.
TGGTGTGGCCGTATTGATTTTTCTACGGGGTAGCATAATTGAGGTTTCGATGAAGTACATACGCATGTATACGATAACTCATGATTACGTATTAAAAATAATATTTATATAATTTTTATACTTTCATTGTACGTATATTTATATTAAAATATATAATAATATCTATATTATAACAAATATAATTTTTTGTTTTACATAATATTTTTTTATTTTACATAATATTAATACGTGTAATTATGCGTACGTAAATAAAAAACGTGAATGTTATTGAAAAAAACGTACTATTTTGTGTTAAATATTATCTTATACCGCATATAAATAATTACTTAAAACATATGACGTATTTTCATACGTTATTGAGACGTACCGTACGCGCGTATATAAATGCGTAGGTATTATACGTATTATGCAGATTACAGTATAATATGTATCATGTATAGAGAACCGGAATAAAATTAATGTCGTTTATGTGTCCGCGGTTATCTTCTTTCTGTTATGATCTTTAACCTTATTGTCGCATGATACGAACTGTTGAGCGTAATTTTATAACATCGTGTAGGCAAACTAAATCAGAAGATTGTGGATTTAATTATTATTTATTTCCTTTCCTCGTGATTTTTTTTTTAATATCAAATCCATACGTTCTTTACAGTGTCAAATTTTATTCGTGTATAATAAAAAAAATCCAACTTTCCATCATTATTGTGTACGCATGCAATCAAACATTGTTTTATGTATAGTATATATGTATTTGCGTGTAGGTACAAAAACTTTTCGGAAATAATCAATCTAATACGTATAAACTGCAATCAAGTTACTTGATTATTTATGTACTGTAATATTTACGTACTTGTATTAAATATTTATTATTTAATACACGTCCATGATACACTTGTATTAAATATTAAATATTTAATACAAGTGTATTTTGGAACTGATATGAGATTTAAAACTTCCGTTCACGGAGCACGGGTAAATCGAACGTCACATACAATATATATGTACATGCTTGCCGATGTGGATGCGTTTGCGTGCGCGATGGAGAAGAAAGATATTATACAAATACGTATGTTTTACAGGTGTCAATGCTATGCAATGTTATCAATGTAACAGCCGCAATAATAGCCAATGTGCCGATCTTGTTCCTCCTGATACCATGAAGATAGATTGTTCGGATCTTAAAGATGGTGCAAAGTATACAATGTGCCGAAAAATTACACAAGTCATCGAGTTTAGCGTCAATGGCTGTACGTATATTAATATTACATTAACATTATGTACTTGTAAAATAATTTATTTATCAAGTACTTATATATAGCATTAAATAAATTATAAAGAAATGTAACGAATATACTTGAATTATTTACATAAAAGTTTAGTCATGATTTATTCTTATATTTAAGAATTAATTTAAGAATTATATTTAAGAATCTTATTAAAGAAATCAATACATCTTATCAAAATATGTAGTTAAAAGAAGCAGCGTTATACAAAAATACGTTTACATAAAACTCACGAAACGTTTGTAACACTGTAAAAATGTTTTCATTTACTAGTTCACGTGTCATAAGACGTTACATTTAACATAAAACAACGTAATATTTAGGATAAAACAACGTAATATTTTTTACACAGTACCACCTGATACGCGAGTTATTCGAGGATGTGGATGGGATGAGTCAAATTATAAAGGCAAGTGCTATCAACGAAGTGGCTTTGGTGGTAGACAAGAAGTCTGTTCCTGTTTGACTGACTATTGCAATTCGGCAACGCCTGGATCTGGAATGCTGCCTCAACATTTATTTTTTTCATGCGTCATGATCAGCCTACTACTAATGTTTCTGTGGAATTAAATATTCTTAAAAGATGATCGAATTCTCTGTAGACGTTAGTTATAAGATTATGATGGAGGCTAGATTAGAAATAATAGAAATAATAATATATCAACTTTTTACTAATGTCAAGTTAAACAGTAGATGGTTCAAATAATAAACGTACTCATATTGAAGCACAAGAAGGAAAATCGGAAAAACACGTTTATATTATACTTAAAAGAGATATGGTCATGTCTCGCTCCAAGTTCATACACAACGATATGAAGCGGACTGTGTCTATATATAAGCGTACTACCTAGTTGATATATTCTTGGATTTTTTAATCTCAGCAACGACTAACGTGATCAAATTCTTAATAAGCTCATTCACGAGCTTGGGTTTGACGTGTATTATTAAAGTGTCTTGGATTTTTTTCTACGTGTTCTATAAATGAAAATATTCCGTTGCAAAGTCCAAACTGTCAAATTTTCGATTAGGAAATGTCATCATCGTGGTTTCAGAAAAAATATTGTACCAACTCTAACGTACGCGTATAATGATACTGATAACGCGCTTCTTTTTCATATATAAGGCACGCTACTCATATACAGTATACATTATAAACGTTGAAGCAACATCTCAAAAACATTGTAAATGTAGATTCAACGTTGAAAAGACATTGCACAAACGTCTAATGTCCGCTAACGTGCATTGTCTTGTAGAATAACACTATACATATAGACATAATTAATTAACTGGCGACACTAATTTGAAGAAAATAGACGATACAAGTTGAAATGCGAAAAACATCTCAATACTGACAATAACAGCGAAGGAAATGTAAATGACGTAGAATGCTGACTAACACTGAAGGTGATCCAATGGCAATGGTAGGTATCGAAATGTTTGTAATTTTGTAAATTTTAAGGCAAACCTAGATAAAAGAGAAAGCACGAAAATCTTGCGTTGGCTCTCATAACTCCTTATTTAACATTTGAATAATTAATTAAGTTTCAATTTCGATTTCCCGCCAAGAGAAATATTTGTTTAAAACTGTTAAGTGCAGCAAACAGCTATACTTTCATTTTTATTGAGGTCATCGTTCTCTTCCGCTCCGTACTCCCACCAGTTCTGTCACAAGAAATAAGAAAGTACAAGCCGTTACTTTAGCCAGTCTATAGTCAGTCGTCTCATCGACGAGCCACAATTTTGTACGACCGTATGGATTACAACGCATGTTAATAATTTTCGGGTTTATCCGGGTCGCGATTAATAAAGTTGGAAAGAAAAGAACTTTATACGTTCCTCCATGTTCGCCGAGAGAGATGCGGTGGCTTGTGTTACTCTGTTGCAGTGAGTGAGAACGCGTCTTTGGAGTTCCGTAACATTCCATTAAATACTACTACAAATTGAGATTACAAATATCTGGACACATGTTTATAGGACTTTTTCTTCTTAAAATAAGTCAGGGAATATCCCCTTCAAGTTTGTGTACTTATACTTAGATAACACCCTGTATAAATTAGAATTGTATTAGCCCTAGAAACGCTCTGTCTAAAAACAAAACGCTTTAAATAAAAGATTATTAATCATTTATATTCAAAATAATGATTTAAAAAAAATAAACAATTATTACATCGCGATTTTTAAACACGAAACTTAAATAAACACAAGAAAACACCGATTCTCTATTATTTTACAAGACTTTATTTCTAAAAATTTTACAAGATGTGCTAACTCAACATACACCTTAAGATCTTACAATTATAGGAGAATTTTTAATTCTTATATAGCGCAACACATTATATAAAATAATTAAAATTCTGAAAAATAATTTTCTCGGTTCTTAAACATCTACAAATTCTAAATGTTCAAAGAAAACAATAAATTCTTTTCGCAAAACGTTGATGGAACATTGGCTGATAAAATGATATTAAATTAAAAAGTGTTTTTTAGCAACCGTCGCGAGTTCGCTTAGACTCGCTGCATATATATCTTCTGGCGGTCTTCACGGAGAAATTCGATTCGAAAGAACCACAGAATCTTCGGTGCGAATACGATATTCTCTAAAGCCAACTTTGCAATATCCGGATCAGCAATGGCTGTGGTCAGTCACTCAATTTCCAGTCGACTACACAATTATCGATGGCAGATGCGACGAACGACATGTCGGGCAAAGGTTATATATATGTATATGCAATACACAAATATATGTATATAGTTTTATAATTATACATCCCGTTACCGGTTTTTTAACAATTGAATTCTTATAAGTTTGAACATCTTTATTTTTAAAACTGAAATTATTTATTGTATATAACAATAATACTATTAATATAATATAATAATAATATATCTAATAATTAAATAATCATTATTATTTTTCTTATTGTTATATTTTATTTTATTTACAGTATTATCGATTTGACAGAAAAAGTCGGACCTCTTGAATTGCCAACAAATCAAACAGGTTCGATAGAAGTCGCAGACTTATTTCTAACCGGAGAAATAGGTTTGTGGGGGAAGAGTTTAGTACTGAAAGATAATTATTCGCCAAGAACAATATGCGCTTCCATTACGGTAATTTACTACGTACACATATATTATATGTATATATATGTATATATATAAGGAATCGTATAATCAAGAATGGAAAATACGAACGAAAAAATAATAACGTAAAAGTATTATACAAATTGTTCTAAGCCGATTAATTAGAAATTATATTTTTTCAATATTTCAAATTTTAATAATTAGCAATAGGATAATTTATATATATGTATATTATTAACAGCAAACTTTTTTCTTTTCGTTCAGGTTCTTGAAAGGAATATTGAGAAATTCGCCCAGGCGCGTTTTTATGGCCCTGTTGCTGGAACAGTTTTGTTTCGATGGTTGGGTAGTCAAATGGGCGATGATACCGATACAATTATCCACACGGATTTACATCACATCCACAAGCAGAAATTACAGTCGCTAAACTACACCGAGCATCATTGGAAAATATACGTTACCGATATCTTGGAAATTGGCAAAGGTATATCCGCAACTGTGTGTGTAAAATTTTATATTTACTTTTATAATCCTTATTAATCAAATAATTTTTTTGATGACACACACTGACTTCAAAATATAAGCTATTAAAATTATTTAGTATTTAATAGTTAATTGTATAGTTATACTTGAAATGTTTGCATGTTTTTAGATAAAAATAACTGTAATATACTTCAAAATGTATTTGATCCTAATAATTCTGGCGTTGGAAAATCTATTGGAGATGTTGACGTACGTTTGGGCAAAATAAAGGTTGCTATTAATACGCAGGAGAAGTATAAAACTTTCTACAGAGATTCGGAACTGTCTTTACTGCCGGCGGATCTGCTTGGTCCACATCGTCACTTATACTTAGTTATCTTTCATCCCATGCATGAGGATTCGTTTTTAGCCTGTGCAAAAATCAATCATCGTAAACCGGTATATACAAAGTAAGAGCCGCGCGTAATTATTCATCATTAAACTATTGATTTCGTGCAAATGTCGCGTAATATTGATTGAGAAAAATAAGTTTATATAAATTAATGAAAGATTAGCAGAGAATATATAATACATGTAAATCTATGTATATATACAATGTGATCGTTACAAGAAAACAAGATTTCTTAAAATAATAATTTTTAATAAATGTTCAGGGCTGTAATTAATTCACGTGGCATCCGAGGCCAAGTTACGGCGATTCAAGAAACCCCGTTCAATCCAACGTGGATCAATATCTCATTAACGACAATAAATGATTTGGAAACTAGATTACGGTACGCCACTAAAGTGGCATCTTATAGGATCCACGAATTACCACCAGTACCGGCGAAATATGTTGGAAATATTGTTGATCCGTGTTTAACTACTAAAAAGTTGTTCAATCCTTTGAATATCGTTGAAGCGACTACTCCACCAGCAGGTACGTGGTACCATAAGGAAAAAAAATTATTAAATAATATAAATACGGCATTTAATATATATTACAAAATTAACTAATTAATAGAAAAAGACTTAAATTAATTATGATATTCTTATTACTTCGTAATTGAATCGTATAGGTTTTGGTACTCAGGATCAATATGCTATTGGGGATCTATCTGGAAAGCTTCAGGACCGAAAAGAAGGATCGTATCATAACGATATTCTACCTGGGAGTGCTAAACTCAGTGGAATTTATTGGGATACATATTTACCACTCTCTGGGATCCACAGTATTGTTCACAGATCTTTTGTTCTTTACAAGTAATTAATTATATTATAATACGCATCGTGAAATCATAACAGGACGAATCATTTAAAATGTATTACTTCAATTATTTTAGTTTTTTTTTTTTTTTTTTTTTAATATTTCCATATAAAAATTACACAGAATTTTGGGAAGATTTACGTTACGTACAATAGAGTTCGCGCGCGCGCATTTAATTTAAAAAAAAATGCACAAAATATACAAATATACGTAGAATATGCAAATATATGCATTATGCAAAATTAGATACATATGCTTGAAATACTTTTTCGACAAAACAAATACACGTTCTGTTGTGGTCTTATATCTTTCTATGGAGAGGTCTACTCTCCTAAAAAAGAAACATAATATTTGCAACATTAGAAAAATAGTATAATTGTATATATATTATGAGAGTTCTTTCATAACGCATTTAAATAATGTAAAAAATATTTCCTTATCAGATACAATGAGACTGATAACACAGGTATGATTCCATGGGTGTGTAGCACATTCACGCTTTATACACCGTATACCGATTGGCAAACGCCGATGTACACAGCAGAAGTGGTATTCAGATATCCCATCGTTGGTCGAATACTTTTCCGACAGCCTAGAGAAGATCCCGAAATGGACACTATTATAATAATAGAACATCTTGTTCATGCAGATGGCAATGCAATAAATAATACTGCGGACCATAGGTAAATATTGCTTTTTAAAATTGACAAATAATTTTACTATTGTACCTATAAAGGAGGTATTTGCAATTTATCATTTAGATGGATGATACATGAAAATCCACCGGGGAAAGATTTTTACAACTGGACAAATCGATGTCTGAGCGCTGGATCGCCTTACAATCCATATATGGTAATCGAAATTAAATAAAATTTTCCGATTCAAACATTTAAAATATTAAAAATTATGAAATTATGAAATGCTTCCTGAAAGCGCTAATAGATAAGCAGACCAATTACGTACACTTCAATTACAATTTAAACCTTTAAAGCATTTTATAATTTTTGAATAACACGATAATTCTTTGCAAATGGAATTATATTTTATTGAAAATTGATATCGATATTTATCTATGAACATACACTCTTTTTTAAATAATATTTATAATTTAAACAATATAATATACAATATTTTATACAATATTAGTAAATAAAGTTGATTACCTAAACTTTCTTTTCGCAAAAGAATTCTACTTTCTTCAATTTAACTTCGATTTGACATAATCTTGGCATTCTTTTAACTAATTATTCTTTTTTGCGAAGACACTCTAATCAACTTTATTTTTTAACACTATATACATATGTGCACGTTTATTTTTGTTTTAATTTTAAACTCTATTCAAGTAATATGTATGTTATGTTTATAAAAAAATATCGATATTTCCAATAAAATTGTTATATCTGTAAAGAAAATATAATTTATTCCAAAAATTGCAAGATGTCTCTTTTTTGATAGCAAAAAGTGTCGGTAGAGTATATTTTCTAAAAATGCAGTTATATATAAAATCTTCTTTCTCGAAATAGCTAATTCTTAATTATTTCGCATTATTTTCTAGCGCATGTTTAGTATATATTCATATTATTTATATAATCTGTTTATTTATACATTGAACTATAATACTTCAGGTGAACTCGAAGCCGAATAGCTCATGTTTCGCTGCAGAAGCTTCGTTGTGTCGCTTGGGTGACTTAACGAGACATGGAACACTCGAAATTGCCGGTAGAAAGGTTAACGCCTCAAAATTGACTCGAAAACTTTTTACAGATACGATGTTATCTTTATCAGGACCTCACGCATTGTTCGGCAAAAGCTTAGTTATTTATGATGATCACGGTCCAGTTGCGAGGGGAGATCGATTAGCCTGTTCCATGTAATAGTATAATAAATGTATACAGTAAATTAAATTAGATTAAGCTAAATTTTTTATAGTAACGGTATAATTATATTTTTAGTATTGGTGGCGTTTATCGGCGTAAAGCAGTCATCAGAGATTGGTTCGGTAATGGTGAACAAATATCTTTGAGAGGAAAATTGGAGTTGCTGCAACAAACTGAATACGATATCACCAACGTGGAAGTATCTCTCGAAGGTCTTGATGGAAAAATGAGCGGATATCACATACATATGGTAATATTAATTTTATAACTATATATAAATTGTCACGTATAAAGATTTTATGCGTCCTGCACATATCCCAAATTATATATATATATATATTACACACACACACAAACACAAACACACATCTACAAGGGTTGTTTGAAAAAGGTCCTTAAATAATAATGCATATTTTTGAGTTCAGAATGCACTTATTTATATATATTATATAGATGGCCTATATTTCATACATATACTAATGTAATTATTAATATGCACAATATTTACAGACGTCTGTAGAATACGATTTAGAATTTCCATGCGAGGGAACATCACTCTACGGACACTGGAATCCATTAGGTATCAATACGATCGATGTACCAGCAGCAGAGGAAGGTACGCTGGATCAATACGAGATGGGTGATCTGAGCGGAAAATTCGGCACCTTGGATAACAAAAAGAGATATATAATAGCATACAACGATACAACGCTACCTCTGTTTGGCCCAAGAAGCATACTTGGACGTAGTGTAGTGATTCATAAGAAAGAAAAAAATTTAAGGTAATTACGTTTTATAGTAAAATTTACAGAGTGCAGAAAGATTATGAGATTTCCAAATACGTTAAAAATGAAAAAAAATTTTGAACACGTGAAATAATTCAAATAAAAGTTATCATAGTTTAAAAAATATAAAAGTTAGTATTATAGTTTGAGAAAAAAATATGATGCAAATCATATCAAATTTTGTATAAATGTATAGTATTGATAGCTCATCTCTGCGTTTAGATGGGCGTGCTCTACTATAGAGAGAGGATATTCTCCAGCCGATGCCAGTGAGTTACGTGCCATAGCGTCGTTCCACCATCCACAAGGCTTTGTGTACGGTTATATAAAAATGGTAATATATATGTCAGTTGAAAATTTCACATAAAAATTTTACAAGTAGGATTTTTTGAAACAAAATGTACACGTGCAGACGCAGCTTGTTTATAAAGATGGTAGCCAAAGTGAGACGATAATCGAAGTTAATTTACGACATCCTGGAAAGCACGATCGTAATATCGTAAGAAAATTATAATCTGATACTTTATCCGCGCGCGCGCGCGCGCGATGTGTGTGTCTAACGTATATTATATTAATTAGGCGTTTAATTTTAGACTAGAAATCACAATTGGGCGATATACGTAAATCCTGTTGGTGTAGATGCTGCAGTGAAAGTGAAGGACACTCGATGCGTAGCAGCGGGATATACGTGGAATCCTTATTTCACACAACTAGCCGATCCATTAAACGTAAATATTATTCATTTCTTAATTGAAGTCTATTCTTTAGTTTACTCAAGAGAACTTTTTAACAAACATTAATTAGAGTTAAGATAAAAAAATGCGTTTGTCAAAATGATTATTATATCGTTTCTTAGGATGATCTTTATAGAGAAGAATGTGGTCCAGATTTGCCACTTAGATGTTACGTTGGCGATATATCGTCTCGTCTAGGATCCATTAATATTGGAGAAAAGCGGCAAATATTTACAGATTCCAATTTTCCTCTGGGTGGACCGGTATCTGCAATGGGCAAATCTATCATCATTTTTGATAAGGATTTTGGCGGCAACAGATTCGCCTGCGCAAATGTTGAACCCGATAATGATATCGTAAAATATGCTAATATCAGGAAACCACCGCGATTTGTGGTGTAAGCTATAGGCTATCTATCTTATGAGATAACATTAAATATTGTGTGCGCGTGTGTGTATCAAATGAATGATACGCAATATAGTGTCTAACATAAGAAGGGAGATAGACTGCGTGATTGTATGACGTATTATTAAGAGAGAACATTAGGGAGAACATTGTGAGTCCCAAAAAAATCAATTATTTTTAATTTTATCTGAATATTTAGCTATTGAAGAATATATTTCTAGAGTTTTACTTTGATTTGAGAAAAAAATAACGAAGTTATCAAACGTATGTACGTCAGGTCGCTTGAATACGCTGCTCGATAGGCGAAACGCCACGAATTATTGAGATGGAATCTTTTGATCTGCGTCGACCTGTATTAACTAAATACTAACTGATTCTAAGATCTTGTTTTTGTGGTCGAACTCTGATTCCGGCAGATATTTTTTAACATTTATATAAAACCACTCATAGTCAAAGAGTTGATTTCGTATAAATTAAGCTTGTTAATACTTCAAATGTGTTGTTTTTCGGAATCACTTTTTTACCTGATTGACACGATTTCTTAAAAATTACTTAATCGATTACCTTTAAAAGGTACTCTTTAACGTCCAATAGTGTTTTTTTTTTGTATATACCTATATATTTTGACCTATTTTTATTTTATGCAGGTAAAAAAAGAAAGAACGCAATTTTTACTGAAAAATCGTAATTTCAACTTTAGATCGACTTAATGACTCCAAAATCATTTGTTTTAGGTGCCTAGAAATGAAGTAATAGTTTTAATAACCGTGAAGAAAAGTTTTACAACAGATTGTGTTTTTTATTAATATTTCAGCCAAAAATTAAGATTTTGATTGATTTCTTTTAAATCTAGTGTTTAAAATGTATACTTTAATTTCATACCAAATTGAAGTTTTAAAGTAAATTATTAACAACTATATGCTAAAAACAACTCTATTTTTCGGCCTTGGTATGCCCTCTTAATTAATGTTCCTCTCTTATCTATTTGTAGGAAATGTTTTGTATTATATTATAATTTGATAATTTGACTTGATTAAATGCAACTCGGGCATATTAAGTTTTTATGCTTTGCGTTCATTCAAGTCCGTTTTATATGACTTTGAATTTGCGTGAAAAAAGTGAAAAAAATGAAATAAAAATCTATTCTATAAATAGAATAAATTTCTCGTTTTTACAGGGCGCAATTCTTAGAGGATGTAAGAAAAGTGATGGGTATTCCTGAGTGGATGTTATCTATTGACGGCAGAAAGACCAAAATATTACATAATGGCGCATGCATTCAATTTCTTTTGCATTTCAAAGGTAAATATTTCAATATTTGATGCTTAATAAAATAGTATTTCAAGGAGAAACAAATCGGTATCGAACACTCGGATAGTGTCCCTTATACATTGGAATAATTTAAACATGCTACTGAAGTATAATTAATTATACTTTTATTTCATGACTTTGTGTCTTCAGGACCAATTGCCAATAAATTGGAGCAAGACTTTAGTAAGCTTATATCCATTGGCAAACTCGAAACTCCCAGCTTATACATTCCCGGGTACATACCAACAAAAAGAAAAAGTACATTAGGACATCGACAGTGTGGCGTGCGCGATCCGGATGACAAAAGTAATTTTATTTAATTTATGTAATAAGTATAAAATATAACGATAAATTAAACAACAATAATTTTCTAACATTAATGTTACGATCAATGTTTGTTACAGACTTCAACGTCCGTCGTAGCGCGTCTATCTCGTTGTTAGCGGATATATTTATAATATTTTTAGTAATAGTAAGTAGGATAATATAATTCACATACATACACAAACCCCCCCCCCCACACACACACACACACACACACACAATATTAGTCCATAATAATAATTTTATTTGTAAAATTTCTACAAAAAAGAAATAAATCGTATAAAAAAATATGATAGAAATGTATTTTATTTAAACATATGTTAAATGTTTTCTTTAATAAAGTCTGTTAAATTATACACCCAGCACAGATGTTTGCAGTCACATTACAGAAACGTGTTGCAACATTGAAAACGATGTTACAAATTTTTAATTCAAAACATTTGAATATTTTCTGGAAAATTTTATTTTCTGAGTTATGTCATTGTGTAGCAAACGAGCGATATATGCGGGAACACATGTGCATTCTTGAATATATCGGACAACTATTTTTAGTATCCACGTGCTTGAGATATCATGCTACAAACCGAAAGCTCGGTCACGAATAATAATGCGTTTGGTATTCCGCGGATCGCTTTATGAGAAATCGTCATTATAAATAAATGAGACGAGAAATAGGGTGTCCTAGTTTTTATCAAATTACATTTGTAAGAAATATTTTGAGCGATGTACACTCGAGATCTTTCTTTTTCAAACGTGCCGCGATTCTTCTCGATATAAATTATAGATAAAATGAATTCGTTAATATATTATTAAAAGCGACACGATTTCTTGGTTTGTCACGCAGGTGTTGTACAAAGAAAAGATCGTCCCGGCGATTATACTTTGGTCCAAGTGCGACTCGTCTTTGGAACGGCTGGATCGATCGACTCACGATCGGTCGGGGAGATCCCGGCCGGCGCTGAGAACGGGATGTCGTCTTCGTCGAGACGACGACCGTCAGAGTTCTACACTCCCTGGCGAACTGTTTTAGTCGAAACGTCGAAAGGGTCGCTATTTTGAGGCGACTCGCACTAAATATGGTCAGATAGACGTTATACCCGGGGCAGGGCACCCCGGCTCGGACAACCTCCGGCCCGCTGGTGGGGGAGATCCGCAGAAGTTACTTAGACAAGTTCGGCTCTATAATTCGGACAGTTGGTTCGTCGTGACCATCTCGTATTGTCCACCACTTTAGAAATCGACCTGTAGACATGGTAAGTACGTCGGTAAGGCGTCGAGAAATTCCTCGACACGAATCGACACCGACTCTCTCCCGGCTGTTCAAGAACCACGCGAGGATCTTACCGGATCCGGAGGAACGCGAGGGGCCGGATTTATATCTATGTGATCTACGAAATACAGGAACACCGCTAAATCGCGAATACGAGTGCATTTCACGAAGATGGATTACGCGCAGTGCGTGAAACGATATATACCGAGTGACGACGATCAGTTAATCAGTCAGACAAGATGGATGAGAAGATTATAAGTATTGCCGTTGGAGAATTACGTGACGAAGCGAGGCAGTGATCTTCACCAGACCTTTGATAGCAAATCACTCGAAATTTTAATGCGCAGATCCTAAATAAATATGCAAAATCGTCACTTTCTCGCTGAAACTTATGTACCTTTTTTTTTTCTGTCGTAATACTAAATTACTGTAAAGTAGCAAAAATAATCTAACGTCCCTGGTAAAAAAATTTCTCATATTTTCTCGGAAATTTACTAAGAATTCCTCATATCTTAAATTTATGAAAAATTCTAAAAAAATGTGTCAAATTTCTCAGATACTTTCAGAAATAATTGAATTGAGGATTTTCGGAATATTTCAACACTGTGTTGTATGAAAATTTCTAATAAATTGCGCAGATTTTTTTATATTTATTCAGATTTCTACAAAAATGTATTGGCGGGATAAATCTAAAATAATTCATTATTATGTTGCCTGAGTTTTTCTGGGAAAACGTTCCAATTTGTATAAAAAAAAAATCCAAGAGTTTCAAAATTCTGAAAGTCTTAAAACTTTTATAAAAATTCTCAGACATTTTTCCTCTTTAATATATATTTAAAATTGGATGAAAACAAAAATAAATATTTTCGTAAACACGTTACGCAAGACATGTATAGTTTATATGAAGATAAAATAATGAAAGATGCAACATTTGTTTCGTGCGAAAATATTATTATATATTTATTTGACTAATAACATGAAATGTGTATGTGTTCGACGTTAATGTAACTTCATTGCGATAATTATGACAGTACGAATAATTATGTAAGAATGGTAATACGAGAGGCAATGCGATAACTGGATGATCGCTCTATATACGTCCTGGCAGCTTTTCCGTACGATTCTATTCTTAGCACCAACCGGCAGCGCCCGGTAAATTTTCTCATGCGATAATTGGACTAGCCTTCTCGATTTCATTTAATTATTAGGGACCAATCAACATAATTATACATCAACAAATTAATTTTTACATTTTAGTTTAGTTTATTTATCGATTCTTAATATAAAGAAAACATATGCATTTTTTATTCTACCCGTAAATCTATCATGAAAATATTTGTGCAAAATTTTCAGATAAAAAGAAACAAAAACAATTTACAATATAATGTGTGTAGAATATGGAATATATTTTTATTAATTATGTATAATAATCGTTTTTACTTCAATTTCTTTTCTTTATTTAGTCATTCGTACATGTCGTTTATTAATGTATAGTTATTTGATAAAGTTGATTACAAGTTAAAAAAAAATTTTCTTATTTTCACCGTTTTCGCACGCCTTTCAAACTTTTAAACAAAAGTCTTAAATTATTGAAGTTAACAATAACGAGCTCATCGAATCACTTCGAATGTAATGAAAACCAAGAATTTTATGAGTGACCTAAATATTTTAAAGATGTATCTTTTTTATGATACAATACTTTATGTTATTATTTTATATTAATTATTCGCTCTTTATTTTATACATAAACATATAAAGATAGACAAAATTTATTTTTTTTATGTTAAATGTTTCAGATATTTAAGCACTTCTAAAGAAAAATCTATGCGATATTCAAGGCTTTCAAATGTAAAATATCCAAAATTTTAAGATTTTTCAAAACTTAAGGCTTCTGCCTACCCGCCGCTTCTATCTTTGTTTGATGACATCAGAAGCGAGAAATCACATGCCAAAAATTCTTGCGGTTTTACGTTGAAATAAAACGATATATCTATAAATCAATTGTCATTGATTCAGCACATTTATAAAATATACAACACTTTCCTTTGGCTTTAATAATCACTAAAAAGCCGTAAAATTAACGTGACATGCAATCTACCTTTTTAACCTATCTTCTTTCATTTTCCATTTTACAGCTATTTATTGATTATTTGAACAAAAGGAAAGTACTCGGTATATTTTACAAATGTGCTGAATCGATTACAATTTCGTTTTATGGATATATCTTTTATTTCAAATTATATCGCAAGAATTTTTGGTATGCGATTTCTTGCTTCTGACATCATCAAACAAGAATAGAAGCGCCGAGCAGGCAAAAACCATAAGAATTTTTTAGTTTTAAATCATATTTGAAACAATTCAATTGTTTATACAAATTATTCAAAAATTTTCAAAGAAAAAACGCTTATCATAAATTATAGTAATCACTCTTTTTATTAGTTAGATTTTATTTTAGATATTTTATAAAATAAAACCATTATATATCTTTTGTAATCATGCAGTGATAGTTCTTTCCAGTAATAATAAAAAGTTTTTGAAAGATGTTACAATAAAATGTTGCCGTATTTTATTTCCTAGGCGGATAAGGAGAAGAAGAAGAAGACTAAGAAGAAGGAGGAGGCGCCAGCACCCGAGCCCGAACCAGCGCCAGTTGAAGAGAAAGCACCAACTCCTACAGGAACCCCAAAGGATTCTGGTTCCGCCAGAGCAAGCAGCCGTGGCAGTCGCAAGGCTAAGCGCAGCGGATCCAGTGTTTTCTCTATGTTTTCCCAGAAACAAGTGGCCGAATTTAAGGAGGTATAGGTCTAAAAAAGCTAATTTCACATACAATCCTAATTCCATTCCGAACTTTCCTCTATTTTGGATCTTTCCACTCTAGCGCTTCCATTATTCTGATATAACTATATTCCTCTGTAAACTGAAATTCTGGATTTATGATTTATTACTACACATTTGTTACGTAACTACAATCATATTAGAACAGAAAACGAGCGAAAAACGAAACATGTATACACGAAACTTGTTTAGGCCTTAAAGATAATAAGTCCCCATCTACAATAGGTGCTTTAAGCCCTAGTCTTTGTTTTAGAGAGAAATTACATAGGTTCTAAGCCTCAAGCCCTAAGCTTTTAAAGATGGGAGTTGGCCAACTCGCTTCGCTCTTATAGAGCTTAGGACTTAGAGCAGCGCGAGGAACGCTCAAAGCCGGAAATACGTCACAGTTTAGAGCATAAAGCATAAGTCTTAGAGCTTAAAACACCTATTGTTGAAGGGCACTAAGAGTTAAGAATCGAGGAATCTAATTATATCAGAGTGGAAACAGTCTTCAGTATATTAGCTTTGCGAACACTTCGCAAACCAATAAATATAAAATAAATTACTTAATTAAATTAATAATTTGATATTTATAAAAACTGTTAATGCTGCATCACTGCTGTTGCGTTTGCAGGCATTCCAGCTAATGGACGCAGATAAGGACGGTATCATTGGTAAGAATGATCTTCGCACAGCCTTCGACTCCGTCGGCCGATTGGCGACCGATAAAGAGATCGAGGAAATGCTTAACGAAGCTCCAGCGCCTATCAACTTCACTCAATTATTGAATTTGTTCGCTGTTCGTATGTCAGGATCAGGTACGCATAATTTATTAATTGGCAAAGCAACCGACGGATGTTGGATTTTAAAAATTTAATAATTTTTTCCTCGCCAGGTGCTGACGACGATGATGTTGTAATTAATGCCTTCAAGACATTCGATGAGAACGGCAAAATCGATGGCGAAAGGTATAGTATATATATATATATATATATATATAATTTCCAATTCATATTAAATACCGCCAAAAATTCAAAATACACAAATATATACACAATGTCGTTTCTGTGCCCATAATGGGCTAATCTGCAATATAATTAATCTATTTGCCATGTGCTAATCTGCCACGTGCTAAAATTAATAATGCCTAAAAGTCCTACAACTTCGAAGGATAAAGCTTTTCTATTAATTCTCTTTTTCTTCTATATGTATTTATAAATATGTACACATAATTTTCTTGGTATAATTTTCATTAGTTTATAATTATTTCTTTAAATTTGTTGGCTGTTAAATATTATTTTATTCAATAATAGATACTGAAAGATGCTTTTTAATCCCTTTGACAAATTTTAAACACAATTAGCTTTAAAACAACATTTTTATTTTTTCATTAGAATATATTATATAAAACGAAATATATACGATAGAAATATATAATACTCGTGCTTGCATATAGAAAAAATATATAAGACAATTTTTACGTTTGTTATATAGATTAAGGCACGCATTAATGACATGGGGCGACAAATTCACACCAAAAGAGGTGAATGACGCATTCGATCAGATGTACATCGATGATAAAGGTTTCATTGATACCCCGAGCTTAATTGCCATGTTGACCGGCACGGGCGAAGAAGAGGAGGAATAAGACCAATTGAAGTTATATCATCAAGAAAAGAATGTTCCTCGGTTGAAGCCTCGTATTAACGTCAGATTCGCACAAAATTTGCCTCAAAAGAGAACAAATATTTTATACTCAACCCGTCCTCTCTTCTATTTTCTCTCCCCCCTCTTTTCTTTCTCGTTCCATACTCTTTTACTCAGTGACAAAAATACAACAAAAACGTAGCACGTGCTATATTGTTCAGTCTAAATATCTATTTCTCATTCTTTTTCTGTTTCATTCTATTTCTCTTTCTTTCTCTTTATACATCTCTTCGTCGCTCTATCTTTATCATTTTTGCTATTTTTTGTTCTCTAATTTTCTCTCTCTCTCTCTCTCTCTCTCTCTCTCTCTCTCTCTCTTTCTCTCTCTTGTCTATATTTCTCTCTTTCTTTCTCTCTTTCTACGAATCTTCCTCTATCTTTTCTTGTTCATCTCTCTTTATCACTCTCTTTTTCTCTTTTTATTTCTCCATTTATCATTTTGTTTCCTATTTTCTCTTTCTCTCTGTCTTTCTCTTTCTCTTTCTCTTCCTCTTCATCCGTCTTCATCTTCTTGCTCCAGAGAACATTGCTGATTCCAGAAGAAACAGCAAATCCGAAAAAGGCAATAAATTCCAGCACAATTCACTCAGATGTTTGAGCCATGTCTGTCGATAAATAAAGCTTCATCCTGGCCTCTTCTCGTTTACATAATATATAAAAATAAAAATATTTATTCTTTACTTTAATAAAAATATTAAATTCTGTAAATGGAGCTCTGTACTATGTGGTCTCGAGCTGCCATTCTGTCGGTAGAATCGATTTAGCCTTTCAACTAGCCGTCTCAACGAGAGACGAACATTAAACATTATATTTTTGCTATCTCAGAAAGACCTGGATACACGGCAGTTTGAAAGTTTAATAAGAATATATTATCATACATTTAATTGCTGCCTTCATTTTTTATCTACTTCAGATTATATGTTCTGTAAACAAAATGGTAAAATCCGGAAAATACATCTTCGTGTATTATTAATGTAACATATAATACATAATAAAGGAATCATTAATGGCGAGAATATTATTTATATATAATTTAAAATAAATATTTAATCCAAAATATAAGTAATCCATAATTTCTTATTATATTTGCATTAATAAATGTTCGAAGTACACAAACATTCGTAATTATCGCCTTTTATAATTCGCCCAGAATTATTTGGAAGTCCAATGCGTTCTGTGCATCTTTGTTAATATTAAGCGCCCATAAGCTGCATTCCACCGTCACTAATCTAAACGCTAAAAACATTATATTGATAAAATTGATACAATATTCGTTCATTCTACAGAGTGCTTAAAAAAATGTTAAGGATGTTCAGAAGGTACAGATATATTTTCCCTGCTAAAAGTTAGGTTGCTTGTGTACAATCAGTTTCAATTAATTTAAATCACTTATTGAATTTGACAACATTGCATGGCACATTCGATAGTATTATATATATGCGTGTCACTTATAGGCCAATATTCATAATCAGATCTTATTTCAATCTTCTCATCTGTAATTGAGCGAGTCGAGACAATATGACATAAAAAAAATCACGGTAAACAAATTTTTTTTCGGAAACATTAAATAAAAAAAAAACAAATCTCATAATAAAGTTAAGAACAAAGCTTCCTCTATGAGAAAGCAAAATTGATATAAATAATTATATAGTCTTACTCGTTCTGCTTGCAAAATTTCATATTTTTTTCATCATTTTTTACTGACTATGTTTTCCCCTATTTTCCATAAAACTACGTGTAATTTTATTTTTATTATTTAATTTTCTCAATAACAAGCTTCCTAAACAGCCTCAAACTTTGAAAGAATTTTTTTATAATGAAATCTACAGAATCTATTTTTGGACTCAAAAAGTTTTCATCATTTTAGTCGTAATGCCTGAATATCCTTAACACTTCCGGAAGTAACTTTTTTAAAGAAATAGAACTGACAACACAAGATATTATATTATAATAAACGTATTTTGTCTTCAAAAAGTCTGTACTTGTTCATCATCATTGCTGTGTGCAAGATCTTCGACAGAAAATTGCAAATATGCGTGCAATAATACCCAAAGAAATGTGCCTCAAGGCTTTGGAGACCACCTGGAGAAGATTTCAAGAATGTGTTGACAATGATGGTGAACAAGTGGAGGTCCTTTGAAGGCAAAATACATTTGTTATTATGATATCTTGTGTTATCACTCTGTTCCTCTAAAAAAAATTACTTTTTTTAAAGCACTCCGTATATAAAAATGATTTGTGGACAATACAACTTCAATTTATTATATAGCTGTTCATGAAATTGATTGGATTATTTAAATATATACTGAAAGGTAGTTAAGTACTCTAAAAGATTTTAAAGGGTGATTCCTCACACAATTCAAGACGAAAACCACATACATATAACCATAACCATAACCATCCGAAACGGTTTAGTTTTAAAAATAGAGTCAAAGTATGAGATGTCAAAGTTGAAAGAAAAATTACATTATTTCCAAAAATTTCTAAAACCACTCGCGTTATTTTGATGAAACTTTGTGTAGATTGAAGGAGATGAAGACTGATCCTTTGGGAACGTACATTATTTTTTATTCAATTAAGGGCGGATCCAAAAGGATAAGCCGGTATTTTTTTTTACGAAAAAATCTCGTACATCACTGATTTTTTTAAGTTTGAAACTTTCTTATGATAAATGGGACATAGACTTTTATTCCATTTATCATAAAAAAGTCTCAAACTTGAATAAATCAGTAGCGTATCAGTTTTTTTTCGTAAAAAAAAAGAGTACTCGCTTATCCTTGAGTCCGCCCCTAATTGAATAAAAACTAATGTATGGCCCCAAAAAATCAGTTTTCATGTCTTTCAAACATATACAAAGTTTCATCAAAATAACCCGAGTGATTTTCGAAATTTTTAAAAATAACGTTCCTTAATTCAACTTTGATACCTTTTATTTTTAAAACTAAGCCGTTTTGGACATATAATCATATAAAGTTTTCGTCTTAAATTTGTGTGAGGAATTACTTCTTAAAATCTTTTAGAATACTGAACTACCACCCTGTATATGAATAATACATTTGTAAAATAATAGTTTTTAGAATTTTAGATAATGAGTTTCTTAGATATTTTCTATTTGTAAAACGCTTGAGAAAATATAATTTTCTGAATCATACATATCGTAGTGGTTTACATGTGACATTTTTAAAACGTAGCGCGACCACCGGTGCCAAATAATCTGGTTGTCCCACAAACGGAAAATATTGCACAGGAAAACCAGGACTCGGTAAATACTCAATTTCTCCGACGTGCTCTTTATCAACGTTATTTACTCCGTCGCACCATAACCAGATTTGAAACTATTTAATTGTTATAAAATAAATTATTGCGGTGTATATATACGTATACACAAGATGTCTAGTGTTAACCATATCACCCGTCGTGAACCAGTAAAACGGATTAAACTTTAAAAAATCCTCTACAATTTTGCGATTTTCTCAGTAATTAATTGAATCTTATTCATTCATTACAGCTATCTTGGACTAATGACGTTAGAAATGAGAAAATCATGAAAATTCTTGCAATTTATATATACAGCTAGGGTGTTTCGGGGTTAAATGTTCTAACTTATAATACAAACTTAGGACCTCAAAAGAAGAAAAAATTTTCCTCTGGAGGTATGCCCGTAAACGCTTTGTTTAAGAGATATTGACATTTAAACATTTTCATTGTAAAATTTTATGAAATTGTTATCAGGTTATAATAAATAATTTAATAGTATGCTTCAACTACTTCATTACTAGAAAATATGAAAATTTTTACATACGTATAAATGTTCAAAATGACGGCCTTGAATTTAACATTTTGAGATAGGCTTGGCATCTTTCTATCCCAGCAGCAGTGGCAGGACGTCACTGATGAGTAGCTGATGTTATTGTTTCACATGCTTAAATAATTCTTCGTTGTAAAGAATTAATGTCAGGACCTGTGGCTTGGCCTGCACGCTCTCCAGATTTGATGCCGTTGGATTTTTTACTTGAGATACTATTAAACAAAAAGTCTACGAAAGGTCGGTTAATGACATTAATTCTTTACAACAAAGAATTATTCAAGCATGTGAAACAATAACAGCTACTCTGCAGTGCCGCTCTGCCACAACTGCCGTAATAGAAAAATGCCAAGCCTGTCTCTCTCTCTCTAGCTCTCAATGTCCACTTGAACAAAATTTATACGTATGTAAAAATTTTCATATTTTCTAGTAATAAAGTAGTTGAAGTACATTATTAAATTATTTATTATAACCTAATAACAATTTTATAAATTTTTTAAATAAAAATGTTTAGATGTCAATATCTCTTAAACAAAGCGTTTACGGGCATACCTGCAGAGGAAAATTTTTTCTTGTTTTGAGGTCCTCTAAGTTCATATTTTAAGTTAGGACATTTAACCCTGAAACACCCTGTATATATATGTATAAGTAATTAAAATAAAATATTATTTATCGAGACATGTAGACATAATGTTTATGTAAACTTTAGTCACAATCAATAAATAAGAATTATTACGATAGATAGATTGACTATATGATAGATATTTAGACGATAGGTTTAAATACTTTAAATCAAACCTTGTTTGAAACGTGCACAGCTTCTTGCAACGTGTGTGGCATGTTCTCTGGTAATAGGGACGATTTATTGTAAGGACGTGGTACCCAATTAAATCTCTGCAATATAATTAATGTATAAAAGAATTTTTAAAAATTTGAGCTAATAACAAAAATTAATCAAGAGAATATCTTTCTTAGCAAATACACAGGAACAAGACAATACGTTACTTTATTAAACTTAATGAGGACACATGGCTGCAATGGATCTGTATATCCGTACGGAGGTTGTCCGCAAACGCCAAGACTTTCAATATCGAAAAAACAAGGTTTCATACTGGATACGATCGATACCCCATCACTGCATTCCGCAACCGTTTTATAATTCTCTTTACTTTTATTGTACTCTGAAATAAAAAAAAAAGTTACTTTTCTTTCTATTTTTATTTTTATTACGGCTCGTACATATTATTTGTTTTTATCTGGTGTTCATACCTTGCAAAAAGTCGCTCAGGGCTTGCACGTATCTTTTCGGACGAGCGTTTGCACTAGAGTTATCTATCCAAATAATAGGAGATTTTGTAGGTAATAAAATATTCGGTTTAAACGCAATTCCTGTTTAGAAAGAATATATCACGTAAATATCACAAATATACATCAAAATTGAAACATTTCGTGGTTTGTTATTAAAAACATTTACCTGGACTACCAAAATCTACGTGACGAAAAAGTGGAAACGTGACGCCGAAGTAAGATCTAGGCGACAAGCCACTATAAAGGAAAAACGGCCTTTCTAGTTTCGAAGCGTACTCGATACTGATCCACATTTGCAACGCAAACAAGGAACCCAATACGGTGAAGAAACACAAGTAGAAGAGGCCCAGCAAAGCTATTCACGCGAACAATAAGATACGTCTACAACCAACGACTAATAATTGAAAAAAGTGCATCTCTCAATACGTACCCCATTCCTTCCCACTTCTGCCGAGCAACTGTTTCCTCTCTGGATTCCAAACAAATCGCAAAAAATTTTGAAGCGCTCCCAAGTCAGGCTCGGGGATCCTATTTTGATAATATTCGTCGTCGTGCGGAATAACCATTTTTAAGGATTTGTTTTCGCTCGTGTGTAACGACAGGTTAATGAAAAAATGGAATGTATACTGAATATGAAGTGAGCAATAAATAATTCAATATTGCTCCGTGCTCTAATGCTCTATAATTCACTATCACGTGATTATATTATTAGAATCTTGGCACGTGAATGGATTTCGATCGGACGTATTCCGTTTTCTCGCTATGTGCCGTTATGTGTTCAATTACAATTACAATGTAATATATTTTAAAATAATTTCCTGTGTTATTGAATTTTTTCAATAGCTGTAAAAAAATTCCACTTGTAGAAAACCTTACTCAAAAATTTACACATTTATTTAATTAATTTTACAGAACGTGTGCTTAACCATAGCTCTATTAATCATGAATATATATAGTATATTAATGTATATATGTTATATGTACAATATTATTCCTTCTCAGCTTTACTGTAAGCTCAACATAATAGGCAGATTATTTATGAAAGAATTTCAAGTATACAATTATACCAAGAATGACTAATTCTAGTAATATAATCAAGATTAGCACAATTTTGTTTGTCAGAACTTTCAATCGCATAACATTCAAAATTTTTCGCGTTTTATTCAATTCCTCGTCCGTTTGTGACAATCTCCGTTTTGCTCGCAAGAGACGATCTCTCTGTTCGCCCAATTCGGAGATCACTTCCGTGCCAATCTGCTCACTCTCCGCTGCAACAGCTTGCGATCTAGCGACCGACTGCGCCGAACGTTCCAACGCTGCATTTCCATCCAGCAAAATACGTCGATGTTCAGTCTCCCAATCAACGCCAAAATTCATCTTCTTTATATTATTTAATCTCAGCTCTCAAGCGTACAGCAAAGATGAATGAAAAAATGAGGATGCAGCAAATGTTATTTCTAGATTTTACATATTTGCCCTCGTTGCGTCCGAAACGTCCCAACTGTTGCAAACAGAAATATAACAAGTAAATAAATGGAAACATTTTCATAGTAAATATTAAAAAATGTTTTTGTTCTAAAATGTTACCTGTTTTACGAAACGACCATTTTTATTTCACTTTAATAAATTATCTTTTCATCATTTAACAATAAAAAAGTACCTAACTACTCTCGTCACTGTTCATTCACGCATCGCATACTGACTAGTGACTAGAAGTACTAGAAGACAACAGAAATGATAACCACGGTTGCCACATCATTCTAAATCCTCCAAAAATTTTCAACAAAAACAAATTTCCCAGATTTTTGCTAGAAACAGCTAGAGACAGAATCCAAGATTCTGATTGGGTCATTTCATTATGACTCCTGCCAGAGAGAAACCTGAGAGAGGCCATCCCGGCCTTTTTCGTGTGTTGCTGTGTTGCATTTTCCGACGCGCCGCCTGAGAAAGTGCAACTCAACTACGTCGTATCGCTCGGTAATCGCACATGGTTTGCGTCCGTGCTAATGGTTCGTGTCCGAACTAGCCAGCTGGAGGGGATATTCTGGCCGCGGCGGCCGCGCTTTCATCTTGCGTATTCCAATTAATAATGAATTACGATAATTAAAATTACAAAATTAAGATTACATTCTTCAAAATTATTACGAATCTTGTATCTCATAATTTTGAAAAATATAATCGTAATTTTATAATTTTAATTTTCAGATAAATGTCAAATTTTGCAAGCAAGAAGCTATTATTTGAGCGTTGATTCAAACCTTCACATTTATGTGAAGTTTATAATAATTAACGATAATTTTTAAAATGTGAAATTCTATAGATAAAGAATAAACACCGTTATTATCTTAATCGCCTTCTGTTGATTTCGTATAATATATCCGGCATTAGTATCATACAATTTCAAATTTATTACACGTTTCCTTATAATTCCTTATTACAATAATTTTCTTATAAATAATGTTACATATAAAGGGGTAAAAGCCATAGTGGTGTAAGTCAAATTATTTAAAATATTGTCTTGTATGCATAGATGCAATTTATATATTGTATAGATTGCATCTATGCACACGAGTCAATATTTTAAAAAATTTGACTTATACCACTATGGCTTTTACCCCTCCATATAATTAACAGTACGAGTTATTACAATCCCTTCGTGTTCCTACCTACCCAAAGTATAATATCTCTATGTATAATATGTATATATTCCCCGCTTATCCATATTTCTATATTTTATTATATTTCTCAGTCTTTTCTACCCCTATTTCATATATAATTTTTTAAGATTTGGTTGATTAGACCCAGCTTTATATGCGATCAAAGTTATGGATCTTTGATCGCGTATAAAGCTGGGTCTAATCAACCAAATCTTAAAAAATTATATATGAAATAGGGGTAGAAAAGACTGAAAAATATAATAAAATTAAAATTAGATAGATATCTCCAAATTTGCGGAAGTTAATATGCTCAGAGTGTTCTAAAATGTCGAAGTATTGCATTAAAATTGCATGTCCGTACGTATATATGTGTATGTGCAGATTTGATGTCCGTGTTTACTGTAACTTCCGCAAATTTGAAGATATCGATCTATTTCTAACTTTATTATATTTCTCAGTCTTTTCTACCCCTATTTCATATATAATTTTTTAAGATTTGGTTGATTAGACCCAGCTTTATACGCGATCAAAGATCCATAACTTTGATCGCATATAAAGCTAAGTCTAATCAACCGAATTTAAAAGAATTGTATATGAAATAGGGGTAGAAAAGACTGAAAAATATAATAAAATTAAAATTAGATAGATATCTCCAAATTTGCGGAAGTTAATATGGTCAGAGTGTTCTAAAATGTCGAAGTGTTGCATTAAATCGCATGTCCGTACGTATATATGTGTATGTGCAGATTTGATGTCCGTGTTTACTGTAACTTCCGCAAATTTGAAGATATCGATCTATTTCTAACTTTATTATATTTCTCAGTCTTTTCTACCCCTATTTCATATATAATTTTTTAAGATTTGGTTGATTAGACCCAGCTTTATACGCGATCAAAGATCCATAACTTTGATCGCATATAAAGCTAAGTCTAATCAACCGAATTTAAAAGAATTGTATATGAAATAGGGGTAGAAAAGACTGAAAAATATAATAAAATTAAAATTAGATAGATATCTCCAAATTTGCGGAAGTTAATATGTTCAGAGTGTTCTAAAATGTCGAAGTGTTGCATTAAATCGCATGTCCGTACGTATATATGTGTATGTGCAGATTTGACGTGGCGCGTGGCATGATGGATCTTCCACCCGGCACCGCGGCGGCGTTCCCGGGGAAGACGTATACGCGACGCGGACGCGACTTCCTAAAGCCCTGACTTAATTAATTTATATATATAAGCGTCGATATGTTCCGAGATACAATGGCTCTATATCTGACTAATCGTAGATTTGTTATTTCAATAAAAAAAATTCTGACTCACCACGCCGATGTGCAACGGGCGGAGTTGTTGAGCCACGTAGCGTTGATTTAAATTTTTTTTATTTATTATTAAAAAATCTTTATTTGACCTTCTATTCTTTTTTATTTGAAATTTCGTATATCAATATAAAATATAAAATAAGTAGTATCGAAAAAAGTCGATAATACTTTCTTTTCTATTTTATATTGATACGAAATTTCGAATAGAAAAAGAATAGAAGGTCAAATAAAGATTTTTTTAATACCGAATATCGATAAACCTCTCTAACTCAGACTTCTCCCTTTTTCTTATTTTTTTATATAAACTATAAACCGCATTCTCTCTCTAATCAAAATCGTCGCGTTTAATCTCGAGCGCGAATATATAAATTTAAATACTATAATGTAAAAACATAAAACAACCGAAATTTAAAAATTAACTGATCACTCGATCAATAAATTAATACATAGACAAAAAAATTTTAGTGCAATCCAAATCGCGAACAGCGAACCGAACCGCGAGAATGAATGACGTGAGATCCAAAACAGATAATAATTTCCAAAGCAATATATTCACACAAAAAGTATCAAGCAATAATCAATATAATGAATTTATCGTATTCTCGCGCATGTGACATTTGTCTTTATAAATTTTCACATATATCATGTATATTCATATAAATATCTCGTTATTTTATTGCAAAATGTTATTAAAATTACATTTAATACGATATATGAAATATGTGTCATTTCACATTATATTATGCATTTTAGTAAAATTGATATAAAAACTATCAGTTTTGAGACATTTCTATATAAAGAAATTATTCTGTCCCGCGACGGAATATTTATTGGATCTCATGTCATTTTATTTCATTTATTGATGCAAATAACTCAAGCTATTTGATAGATAGACTATAAAAGATTAAGATAAAATTAGCGCGTTATATATATGTATATATAAATAAAAATAAATATGCAATTTTTTAACAATCATTAATGTGATTGTTAGTTTATATATAATAAGATTCTTCAGAAGAATATGTGAAACGTGAACTAAAATATCTTTTGATCTTTTTCACTCGATCATCCGTGATACATCCATGTTAAATTTGTTTATACATTTTGCTTTCTTGCACCAATTTTTGTAATATTTAATCCTGGAGGAAAGAAAAAGGGAAAAAAAATTATTTGTAAAAAAATACAAATTGTTGTAACAATAACTTTTTTTATATGTATATATATATATAATAGTTTGATTAATTTTATTTTATTGAATCTATCTATTCTTTATTTACAGATATTTCTCTTATTATTTTTTATTTCTTGAATTACACGTAAGCTATCTCTATCTATTGCCTATCTGTAGAAAATTATTATTATTATTGTAGGTATATCTAAAAAATATTTAGAAATATTTTTAAAACCTTATTTCTCCGAAAAATAAACGTCAAAAGAAAACTCAAGTGATATGAGACAGCACATATAAAAAAAATATTCTATTTCTTGTAAAATTTTATTTTTATTCTTTATCTCTTTTTCTATGTCTATTTTTCAATAATTATTTTAAAAACAAATTTGAAAATGTAATTAATTTAATAAATTTAGTTAATTGATAACGAATATAGATACTTGACAATAAAATATGTATTTCAAAATTCCAATGAATCATCTATAGGGTACACTTGGCGGTTAGTGTACTATGCAATAAATATTAGACGCTGCATCAAATAAACGATGCATCGACATAACGAGCTCTGTTGTGAACTCGACATGTGCTAACGCGAGAGCATTCTCGCATAAGCACAATAAATTGATAAATGATAGAGTTCCAGGATTAATTATTTAACCTAGTCTGATTTATAGTCTATCCATTTCAGAGGGCAACGGATCTGTGACAAGTCGCATTTATCTGCATTATTAGATGGGAATAATACATAAATAATGTACAATCTAATATATTCACACAGATTCGTTACCCTATTATAAAAAAAAATTCGTCACTCACCGGCCGATGCGCAACGGGCGGAGTTATCAGCCGCATAGCTACGATGATACTCTGTAACATACAAACATAAGATTCAAATTAAAGAAGCGTTCAAAATAATCAACATTTTCCAAAATATAATTTTTACGCGCAACTAATTTGTTTTTCAATAAAATATTTAGCAACACAATTATCTGTGTTCACCGAAAACGATCTTTATAAGAGTAAAATTTTAGATAATCTTTTTCTCTAATTATTTTTAATTTATCGAGATAAAACAATTCGAATAAATAAAAAAGAACTATTTTAATTTTACGCAGATATAAAGAGATGATACTCACCCCAAGGTTGCTCCGCCGGTGCCCGATGCCTCTCCCAGGCCACCTCCTCCTCTCAGGGGATACTTAGGCTTCATCGTCTCACCGCACAGGACACTCGCGAGAAACACTCGCGGATAATAAACTACAATCGCGCGCGGACTAATTTCATTAAAAGTCTTTCTCGCGCGATACTGTACGGCACTCCCGTTTAGAAAAGTCCTTTAGTCCGATTACTTGAACGGCACTCCCGAAGCAAACGCGACGAACCGGCTGCGGTTCGTTCATTCAATTAAATCGGCGGACGAGGGTACGTTAGCTTCCCCGTCTTTGAATTTTTATCCAAGCAGAACAAGAGTTTTGCTTGGGTAAAATCCTCGTACTGGGTACTGGAGCCTTCCCACCTCGCCAAGGTCGTACCCGTGGGAAGGAAAAGTACTTTTCTCTGTAATATAAAAGCGGGTAACATGAATTTTTCATGCAAATTTGAAGGAGTCGCGACGCCGCGTGCTCCGCGTCGTTCCGCGTTCATCACCGCGTTACCGGCGTTACGTTGTTAATGGGCGACGTAATAATGGGCGACGAAATGTTCCGAGATGTTGGCAACTTGGCGCGATACTACGCAAGTCGAGCGGACGGTTAATAAAGACACGCACTTCGTCAATCAGAGATACGCTGTTGAAATTAAATATCGCACGCACAGTACGTTACCAAACTCGTAAATCCCGCGAAAGTAAAACTGCGTTATTATATGCACGACGAAGAATCGTGACTGCCGGCCGCTAACTTACGCGACGCGAGATATACGAGAATCCGAGATTATGAAGCATTCACGAACGGGCGATGTATCGCGGCTCGCGGCGTTCCGTTATCACCGATCGAATCACCGGAATCACTTGACACGATCAATATCACTCAGCCCTTTTTCCCTACGGAGAGAATCGGAGCTAAATCACACGACACGTCCGGCACGTCAGCGTTCTTCGCGAATCCAGACATGGCGGGAGGAGCGACTATCACTCGCGAATATCACAGCGCGAAACTGCAAAGCAAGTCGTTCATACATACCTCCGCCTCGACGTCTCGAGTGAGCGCGTCGCGCGACACGTTCATTCCGATAAACACCTCATACACTCGTAAATTGTTTATTGTTTTACACACACGGCACACGGCGCGCGGTACTCGATCGCGTAGCGCGTGTTCCCGCGGCCCGCGAAACGAGGAAGCAGGAATGCCAATCACCGAAACGAGCGCGTTCCGAAAACAGCGCGAAGCACGGTGACGTCAATGACGAGCGCGCGCGGAGCACAAACACTTCCTACCTGTGCGAAATTCCTCGGAAGAATGATAACTGAGTCACTCACGCAGGTAACACTACTCCGAGCGTTGACGGAAACAAGTGACAAGTCCGCTCATCGCCAGAAACGTCGAAAACGCGCCGATCTTCGAGGTACGGAGCTTTCGAGTTCAACGGTCGCGCCGCTAGTACGGACTGCGCAGGTGCCTACACTGCCTACTACGTCACCGTCATCGTATCGATCCGCGCGGCGCGGCGCGGCGGCGCGGAGCGGCGCATGACGTCACGGCCTACCTCTCCTAAGCGGCACGACGCGCGCGGCCGCGGCCGGTTCAAAAATACCGAAAACTTTCAACGAACAATAAAAGATCAACGTATGCCGAATCTTTCGTTAACTTTCACAGGTTTAACTGGCTGTATTCTACGTTCTGCGTTCTGTCTCGGTGGTGTCTGGTCGACGTAGCTGTCTCTCGAAACGCGAGTGTTATCAGATGCAACTCCTGGGCCGGCCGAGCGCGGCCGCCGCGGCCAGAATAATATCATTAATATCCCCTCCAGCTGGCTAGTTCAGACACGAACCATTAGCACGGACGCAAACCATGTGCGGTTACCGAGCGATACGACGTAGTTGAGTTGCACTTTCTCAGGCGGCGCGTCGGAAAATGCAACACAGCAACACACGAAAAAGGCCGGGATGGCCTCTCTCAGTCTCAGGTTTCTCTCTGCTCCTGCACACGGGACGCGGAAGCGGAAACTCTTGCCGCGCGCCGCGCGGCAAGCCGGGCAAGCGTCGTTTCCGTGTCCCGTCACGTGTGCAGGAGCGCCAGGAGCCATAAATTATTCCTAATAAAAAAATATTCCTGTCTGGAAACATATAGTTTTGTCATAACAAAAAAAAATGGTATTGAGTGAGAGATATACAAATATATTTATTATGTTAAATGTGGTTAAATCTTGATCACGTGACTGATTTGCTACTGCAGCATGCTGCATGCTGCATATGAAAAGGAAAAGGCACCACCTGCAGACTTCTCTCTGTTTGACTCTGTCGTCTGTTCACGCTACATGCAGCTATATGTCGACGCTTAGCAAAAAGTTCAATACCAGTGGTGACCGGTAAAATGTAACGATACAGTTATTTGCGTCACGGTAATTTTGTACATTCCAATTTGCAATAAATACATGACGATGGTAGTTTAACGGATTATTCGTGAGTACGATGACACGCGTCACGTTTCTACATCCCGATCTCGGTATCGGCGGCGCGGAGAGGCTCGTCGTCGACGCGGCTCTGGCGCTGAAGAAGAACGGTCACGATGTGAATTTTGTGACAACTCACCATGACCCGGAACATTGTTTCTCGGAGACCAAGGATGGCACGATTCCCGTTACCGTCGTGGGCACGTGGCTGCCAAGGCACATTCTGGGCAGGTTCTACGCGCTCTGTGCTTACATACGCATGGTAAGAAGCTGTCAACACGTCGGCGTCGGGATAATGAGAAAATTGAGAAAAATCTGCTTCATAGAAAATCTCAATTAAAACGACGTATTTTCGTTTAGCAGCTATTGTGGAAATGACGTCTCACGTCTCACGTCTCATGTGATATTTATTTTTACAGATATATGCAGCCAGCTACATAATATTTTGCGATCAACGGCCAGAAGTTGTCTTTTGCGACCTAGTATCCGTCTGTATACCCATACTTAGGGTGCGTATTCCATATGTAGTGTTTTATTGTCATCATCCGGACCAGTTGCTCTCTTCCCCTGGTGGCTGTATCAAACAACTGTATCGTATGCCGCTAAATTATCTGGAAGAGATCACGACTGGCATGGCGCATAAAGTATTTGTAAATAGCTGTTATACAAACGATGTGTTCAGGAACACGTTCAGGAGACTGAAAATCAAGCCAGAAATTTTGTATCCTTCCATTAATACCGACTTTTTTAACAAGACGAGAATAGTATCCATAGAGAGGGTTCTCGATAGAAAACTACCGGATGATAGTATTATATTACTGTCTATCAATAGGTATGAACGTAAGAAAAAACTGTCTCTCGCCATAGAGGCTTTCGCCGAGTTGGAGAAACTTTTAACAAAGGAAGTATATAAGAGAGTGTACTTGATTATGGCTGGTGGATACGATAAGAGAGTCGAGGAGAACGTGGAATATCATCTGGAATTGATAGAACTCGCGGATGAGTTGCATGTAACGGATAAAGTCATATTCTTGCGTTCGCCCTCCGATGTAGACAAAATTTCTTTGCTTCATCATTGTAAAATTGTGATATATACCCCACCAAATGAGCACTTTGGGATAGTACCCTTGGAAGCGATGTACGTAGGCAAGCCAGTAATCGCTCACAAATCCGGCGGTCCCACAGAATCGATACGTTCTGGAGAAACTGGCTTCTTGGTCGACTTGTCTGGCGAAGCGTTTGCCTCGAAAATAGCTTACTTGATCACAAATCCGACGCATCTTGAGAATTTTGGTAGATCGGGTCAATACAGATTTCTGGTAACATTCAGTTTCGCTGCTTTTAGTGCTCAGTTAAATAAGGCGATAAATGACTTGACTGATACCAAGACGAAATAAGATGATGGAAGTTAAAAAGGTTGTTATGTTCTTATTTCTTGCATAATATTACGTATATTTAGAACGCACTGGTTAAGTATAATGGTGCTATGTTAAGGAGATGAATAAAAGTATACGTTTTCAATGATATATTTATAATATTTCTTATTAACTAAATATATTCGATTTAAGAAAAAGTTGCGTTTTTTTGCTGGATTTTATAGCCTAAACCGTTTAGCTTATTTACGTGTATTCTATATAGAAATTAAATTTATATTATACGTTATATATCAAAAGAGACAGTGTCTCTCATACCAAGTTCATGCACAACGGCGAGGTAAACTTTCCGATGTTTTTTTCTTTTTTCTTAAATTCTTCAATGAAAAACTTTAGAAAAAAGAAAAAATGCATTTTGCAAAAGAAAATCGTGCATTTACATTTTTTTTCTCGGAAATGGCTGAGCGTTGCGCCCTATCCCTTTCCTCAAGGTACTCTTCTGGTACAGTACTATACTATCTAAAAACGTTTTTCACGTCGGTGACCACAAGTAAGCGGCTTCACCTTGTTAGTTCTATATAGTAAATACTATATAGAACTTAATTGAATTATAAGATATAATGGTTACTAAAAAGAAAGTATAGATACTGCTAGGACTCAAACTCATATCAGTCGTAAACGAAAAAATATAACACGCGCCTTACAACGTAGCCACGTTGCTCCACTACTTATCATAGCTAGTTGCCCAACATTACGTGCAACGTTATCAGAACGTAAGGTTCACATTCAAACCTTTTTACAGTTTTAATACACTCGTCCTCCTTTCGAATGAACTATGACTTCATTTGGCATTTCGCACGTCTTACTATCGCTTTATGAGGTAAATCGGATATGTCTAACAATAAGTGAAAAATATAGATATAAGAGGAAAAGAACGTAACTGTCACTTTTCTACGTACACGTGACTTTTGCATCTGATATACATTATTCATTATTATATAAATTATTTATTTTAATAATACAAAAATTTTTTAAAAACTAACGTATGTCTTGTCAAAATAGAATAAGACACATATACCTCATATAAATGTATACGTGTAAATAACATTGAACAAAATAAATTCTATATATTATAAAAGGAAAATTTATTTTTCAATGATTTGCTACACCATGTAGTGGAAATATAAAACATTTTTATACAATTTACGGAGAACAAACGTTACGGTTTGAACGTCTTACAGATAAAACTAATCCATCAGTTGTAAGTTATCAAGTTTCTCACTAGAATAGAATCCCGCTTTGACTTGCCTACCACCAAAGAAACGTCCATTTAAATCAACCACGGCTTTAATAGCACTTTCTATTCTCTTGAATTCAACAAAAATTCGTACTGCTTCCTCTGGCGAAGCCTCTATCACTTCGTGAATAATAACACGTGCAACATCACCATATTTAGTGTTGCATTCATCTTTCACCTCCGGTTCAAGATCGTCATCAACCTCTCCAGGACCAACCATATTGCGCAAAAGAACAACCTGAAGTGATAGATATATATAAACGTTGGATTACAAATATATCCTAAATTATATATGGCAAACAATATTTTAAGGAAAGCGCGCGCGCGCGCATGTTAACTATTTATATACATTATACATATATACGTATAAAATTATATGTGTGTATACATGTATAGTGATATAAGATTGTACTGACCTTGCTTGGGCATTTCATTATTTCCGTAATGCTAGGTTCTTCCTGGGGTTGTTGTGCGTGCGGTAGCATGTGCGACTGTGGTGGAGATCCTGTGATAGATGGTGGTGGAGGCATTAGCTGTTCCCTCTCACCAACTATTCTACCACCACGCTTACTAGTCTTTTCCACTTGCAATGCAACTGACATGCCTTGTTCCTTTTTACCAAGACCTTGTCCCTCCTTAAAGCCATATTTAGCCATTATTTTTGCTGCTACGGACGATGTTGAGTAGCCTAGATTAGACGGCTGTCGCGGTGGTGGTGGTGGCACGTCTGTAGATTCTTGTAAAGACGGTGGTGGTGCTATGGCAGCACCTCCAACTATACCTCTCGAGGTCGGCGTTCTCTCTTCATCTCTTTCGGGAGGTATCATTGTACTATTTCCACCAGCAGTCTGTTCACATAACATAAAATTTCAACATTATTATGTTATAATACTTAATATTACAACGTGACGTTATTACTATATCGAATCTTTTAACTTTTTTTAAATCCTTCTGTGTACTCTCAACGTTTTTTTCTCTCCCTCTCTCTCTCTCTCTCTCTCTTAGATACAAATAGTCTTATCATACATTACCTGAGTATCTTCAAAGCGAGTATTATCCCTCCTACGTTTGCGCATTTCTGTCTCCTGATCGTGCTCTCTATCCCTGATATCGCGTAATTCTTTCACAACTTTTTCATATTCATTGGGCCATATAGGATCGTATTCATTCACCACATTCCAGTCAAATTCACCACCTACCCCTATGCTGCTCACGCTGCCACTAGATAATGGATTGTTGTGAGCCGTGTCATCCTCCCTGTCGACATCACGGTTAGCTTTTGATTTCAAGTCTATCACTGGTGGTAGTACAGCAGTAGCTTTTCTGTATTGCTCACGCTTTGGCTATAAATCCATAACTAACAATTAGAAGCTTATTTGAAGATTTTCTTTTTATAAATACGTGTTCAATATGTATTGTTTATGACAGCTTCACCTGTGTTGTAGCAGCTTTTTTCAGCTGCAGCTGCGATTGTAGTAACTTAATGCCGGAAGACCATCCGGCGACCTTCTCCGTCGTCCGATGTTTGTCAAAATCATCATACAAAGACATAATGAATCCTATATTTTAATGTTCAACTGACATATCAAACATAACTTCAACTTGAACCTTCAGAAATCGGCTGAGTAGGAGTTGGGTTAGGAGTCCTATAATCAGACTAATCAGAGAAGCGCTAGGTGCAAACGGTTTTTGATTGGCTCTCAGAGTCACGTGGTTTTTCCGTTTTTCCGCCATCTTCTAAAGGTAGGTTTTCATGGACAGTGAAATGCAGCAGCAGTGAGCAGCAGTTTAGTACGTTCCTAGAAATGTTTGGCCGACGGTTAAAGTTAGCAGGATTGACCAATAGAAAGCAGGGTGGATTCATTTCTATTGGTCAATCCTACTAAAGGCCATTGCACGTAACAAAGTTTTAGTTTTAATCGTAATGCTAAGACTCCATAGACGCGGAAACGCCATGCGGCAGAGTGCGTTGACCAATCACAAATTTTGATTTTGCCGCAGGCGACTTGCAGCCTTCTGATTGGTCAACGCACTCTACCGCACGGCGTTTCCGCGTCTATGGAGTCTTAGCATAATGCTAGGTCTACAATGCGAGTCGTAAAGTCGTGAGTCGTAAGAATTGACCAATCACAGTCGATTATTCTCCTCAAATTCGATTGTGATTGGTCAATTCTTACGACTCGCATTGTAGACCTAGCATAATAAGAGTGGCTCCCCATGCAGGACGGAATCTCGGAAAACGGAATCTCGGAATCATTCTGATTGGTTAGTCCCATGAGGCTCGTGGTTAGCCTCATGGGACTAACCAATCAGAATGATTCCGAGATTCCGTCCTGCATGGGGAGCCACCCTAAGTTGTCATGGGCAGTAAAATTAATTTCACTGCCCATGAAAATCCACCTTAATACGTGCCCGGGGCTTGGTTGGAAGTTGGAACTTGAAATTGTTGGAAATTCGCAATAAAAAGTCAAAGAAGAATCATGGATACACAAACAGTAAATACTCGAAGAAGGATATTGAACCAAGTAGTTTCCAGTGTTTTAGTAGAATGTGATTATGATACGTGTGATAAACAAGTATTGGAAACACTCACCGAAATGCTGCAATCGTGTAAGATTCAAATTTGGTTTTGAAGCACGTAACCTAAAATATCATATACGCCCACTTTTTAAAAAAATCTTTTGTTCCTTGAGTCCTAACATATATTTATTATTATATATACTAACTGTGTTTCGTATACACATTAGATACGTCGTATACATAGAGGCTGCGTTCCGACATTCACTACCAGTACTACAGTGACACACACTACAGATTTTCAGTACTGGCAGTGAATATCTGAAACACAGCCCTACGCTTTATGTTTACAAAAATATAAATAGCAAAAAATGATTTTGTTTTTTGTATTTTAGTTTTACGTGAATGTTGTTAAAAGATAACCTTAAGCATTGTCAAAAAATTTGATTAAGAGTATTAAGAAAATCGTAAAAAGAATAAATGTTACGAGGTTTTAAACATCCTTTTATACATGCAATGTTTAAGAAACCACGTGAGGACGTGTACGAGTATCAAACGTTTCTATGGCACGTATATAAATCCTTTAAGAGAGTGTTTGCTCAAAAGTATCTGAAAAAATAGGCACGTTTTGAGATTGTTTTCTCAGCCTTTACGTAATATATCAACCTTCCTTTATTTTATACGTTCGTGCTGATTAATATGTTATTAATTTTATTTTCCTTTAGAAAGATTTAAATTTTATATTAAAATCTAACGTGTAACTTTTTTCTTGAATCAGATCTTTTAGAAATGCTTTAGGTTTTTTTTATTTTGTACGAAACCGTTCACCCCCCGTTTTCTTTTCACGAATGTATTGTAGTTATTGTGGAGATTGGAGCTTCAGGGAGAAATTATTGTGAACTTTCGGGGAGAACGGAACCTCTCATAGCGGATGTGATATTGGCATTGATTAATATGGGCATAAAAGTAGATAATATAGAGACTTATGCAAAGCGACAAAATAGGACAGTTTTACCGACACTTCAACAACAAACGCAGGCAAAACAGTTGAATATTTTGCAAGCCGGTGTTAAGCAAAGCCATCCGTCGCATATTCCAAACTATTTACCAGCTTTTCCTGATCCACACGCGTATATCAGAACTCCGGTGAATGTTAATTGAAATTATGCTACGTATAGCGTATACACTTTATTTTTACACATTGAAACTAATAATAGAAATATTGTAGACACATAAACAACCAGTGACGGAATACGAAGCAATCAGAGAAAAGGTAGCAACGCAGAAACGAGATATCGAGAGAGCTTTAACGAGGTTTATTGCCAAAACAGGAGAGACACATAGTTTATTCCTTACAGAAGATAACAGCATGTTTCCTTGTGAGAGAACTGTCACTTGTATTACGTCCGTGATACGTCACGGAAGCAACACACGAAAAAAATCTTATCATGTATCTGTTTTCCTTTTAGTGATATCTTGCAAGCCACAATTTCCGAGTTATATTTCCGCTCTTCTACCACAAGATCAGATATTCGAGCCAGATCCAGACTTTCAGTTTGACTCAAACCCGGTGAAGAAGAAAAAGGAGCAACAAAGCGAAGAAACAGAGGAAGGTACGAAGCTTCGTATATATGTTATTAAGAAACATTTAAATATCACATAAACGTCAGTTAATAACTTGACATAACGTTCTGCTTGCAGGTAATCAAACGCAAAACGAAAATATGGAGCAAAATGGTGAAACCACTACTCAGCAAGATGTTATAGATAATCCATATTTAAGACCCGGAAAAATTCCAAAAAATAAAATGCCAGGTACGACGGTACTTGGACAACATTCTGTTAAAAAGGAACTGCTCGAATCTTAACACCATAATATAATATTATTACGTAATATATAAAATGAGGAAAAAGTTTCCGTTTATGATGGCTAATCTTATGACGTGTAAATAGAAGCTTTTTGAACTCGCCTTATGTACAGATCCATATTTTATATTTAATCCGTTTTTTATACGAATCATAAATAAAAATTAAGTTATGTGTATGATGATAAAATCAGATGTTTATTATTCATATAGTTACATAATATTTCGAAATACATTTATTACTGAAAATTAATACATATCGTAACATTCCGTATCATCAATTTTTACAATTGATCTACATTATGTTATATACGCTTGTGTGACTGTGTGTGTGTGTGGTGCGCGCGTGCGTGCGCGTGCACAATCACACAAGCGTATATAACATAATGTAGATCAATTCTAAAAATTGATATATATATATATATATATATATATATATATATATATATATATATATATATATTTGTTTACATGTATATATGTGTGTGTGTGTGTGTATATATATATATATATATATATATATATATATATATTATATATACACACACACACACACATATATACATGTAAACATAACATATGCTAAGAAATAATTATCGCCATAAATCATTGCACATGTTAGCACCATTAAAAATATAATATAGAAACGCAAAAGCCAAAAATATGATTCATATTATTATTGCATATAGAACTGATATAAAAATAGATATTTGTATTATATTAATAAAAATAGCAGAAGACATCTAAGTTTATTATTTACTAATTTTGAATACGCAACTGTCAAAATTCCTTTTTATTTAGAATATAACAATGACAATAAAGAGTAAATAATCATATGTCAATATAATCATATGATAATATAAATAATAAAAACGTATACTATATCTATGTATGATTTCCCACATATCAACACACATGCGCGTGAGACTGACACTAATACTTTGTTTTCTCAAATTTAAAAAAGTTAAATTTATATTTTTGTAAATGTATTTTTATCTCACAAATACTAAAAATGATTCAGTTTTATAAACTTAGAGACTTGGGCCCGTATTCTGAGCTTTTTTATCGATAAAAGTGCGTTCAGAATACGGGCCTTAGACAATCCCATATAATTTATACGTAGTGTGTATAGCTAAATACATATGGCTATTTAATATATGTATAGCACGTATATGATTATATGTAAAAATATGACATCTTAATCTCATATGATAATATTGTATACAAAGAAGATAAAATGTTATATAAATATGTGGCTTTTACAAATATTATTACGCTTAATTTTATCAAAAAATTTTTTCATTAAAACTTGTTAGAATTGTAAATATTTTGATACAGTTCGAAAAAGAAATCAACAAAGAAATGTATGTGTGTTTGTCTGTCTGTGTATCTCTGGATGTAAAATATATGCTATTATCATGTTATTATGTGTATGAATGGATATGAAGTACAGCAAGCGATTCTTTATGCTAAAAGAAACAGTTTTTTCCTTTAGCAAACGTGCGTCTGACAAGTAATTTTTGCATGAGAGCGGGTTAAAGTTAACAAATGAGCCACTGAAGAGTGCACGCCGGCTCTGTAGTGCGATTCTGTAACTCGTTATGCGTCGTTATGTGCTCATAACGACAGTTGTGCAGCTTTTTTATTATATAATAGTATACCTGCGCAACTGTCGTTATAAACACATAACGACAGCATAACGAGTTACAGAATCGCAATATTGAGCGCCACATAGGCGCGAGAGCGCTCCGTCGTTAACTTTAACCAGCTCTCCTGCAAAAACTTGTCAGACGCACGTTTGCTAAAGAAAAAATTTGTTTCTTTTAGCATAAAGAATCACGCGTCCTGTACATATCCTCGACTTTGGGACACCATCATGTATATATGTATATACAATATGTTATTTTACAATTTTATATATATCTATACGTTATACAAAATTACTATTATTTAAGTATTAGCCTTTTTAATGCGATATCTTAAACTAAAGATCATTCCAAAATAATTAACTAGGAGATCAAAGATTAGTTTTCAACTTATATTTGCGATTATATTCGTGATAATAAAA
Source organism: Temnothorax longispinosus (assembly GCF_030848805.1). Lineage (NCBI taxonomy): Eukaryota > Metazoa > Arthropoda > Insecta > Hymenoptera > Formicidae > Temnothorax > Temnothorax longispinosus. Next base: position 282,742 of record NC_092362.1, on the reverse strand, counting down.
TTAGAAACTTTGTTACTCGTTGGGTTATTTCATTAGATATCATAAAAAATAAATCGAGTGTTATAAAATTATAAATAACAAAGAATAAGCATTATTCTGCTTCGTGCTCTGATTATTGCTGCTTATTTATCTACAGAAGATTGCGCGTTTTAGATAGTATAGATGACTATAATACATATTATGTCGCTTTGAAACATTTCCATAAAAAATCTGAGTTAACGAGCAAAAGTAAATTGACAAAAGAAATAAATTAGTTTTAAAAATCTATTAAACATAATATATAACACATAATTAGTATTTGCACGTTATGTAGAGATATATATCATTAATTTATTCCTAATTAAAATTATATTTAAAAAATTCCACTAATATACAGGGAGTTTCTTAAGTAAGTACAAAAAATTGAAGGGAATATTCCGTGGATTGTTTTAGGAAGCAAAGGGATCCTATAAACATATGCTCTAAACTGCTTCGTTTTCAAAAAACACCGTGTCAAAGACGCAAGCCCCTGGTAAATCTAAAAATGTTTTATTGGTACTGAAAAATGGTTCTTAATACCCCATGTACGCATACCAAATTTGAATAAAATATCTTTAAACGTTTTCCAGATTTTCAAAATTTTCATTTTTTTTTTTTTTTCACAACTTTGACATCCTGTATTTTAAAGACGAAGCAGTTTAGGGCATTTGTTTATAGGACCTTTTCTTCCTAAAATAAGCCATGGAACATTTCCTTCAATTTTTTGTACTTAAGAAACACCCTATGTATGTATATTAATACGCTGTGTGTGTAAAACTAGTGTGTGTGGGTGTGTGTGTGTGTGTGTATACTAAGCACTTGCATGTGTTCTTCTCTTGAAAAACCATATTCTTGTATTATTTAATATTGATACCACGGCTGACGACGTACCCAGCGCAGTTTCATACCGGAAGCTGTACGAATCTTTATGCTGGCGCATTCCGCTGCACGTACCGTCTCTTTCACGCTTTGCATGAGATTCTGGGCATTTCCGACAAGCATATCTGTCGCTTCCTGATCTTCTTCCGTACCTGTATTCACATTACAAAAGTGTTAGATTCTCTCATAGACTTCTCTAAAACTTACACATTCTGCCACAGTCACTTACGTATAAAATTATATTTGTAATAGGGGACTGATAATAATGGTCTAGTTTACATCGATCTCTTGATACACGTATTAAATAGTATATTTGAGCTGGTCAGCCAATAATCAAACTAATTTGTTAGTTATTTACTATTTAATACGCCTATCAAGTGATCGATATGAACTAGGTCAATGTTTTATCCAAAGTATCAAATGGTAATCAACATCAAATGGAATAGATGAAAGGATAATATGCAATAAGACAAAAAAAAAAAAAAAAAAAAAAAACAATTTCATTCTAAACTATATGTAATAGCCGAATTGACGAATATTTTCTTATACGTGCTAAAGTGAAAAGGAGTTTTATTTACAGTAAAACAGTACGGTGTATCATTCACATGCAGCATATGTGATCACGTATCTCTCTTAAACTAATATCTATATAAATGCCTAAAATATATTTAATGTATGTACATACAACTCTAGAGAAAACGTGATTCCGCTATTTTTTATTGTATCTTAAGAATTTAAATTCTCCAAACCGAGAACTTTTTAAAAATCTTAGAAACATGCGAGCTATAGTACGTACGTATAAATGCATGCATAGGTATAAGGACGATATCGATCGTTATTTCGAAATAGAGCGTGAGAATGAGATGATTACTGAAAGAAAGCTTTCATGAAAATAATAGAAATCACTTGAATTTCAAATAAATTAATCTGTTTACTATAATAACTATATATTAATAATTAATATACGAATGATAAATCATAAATTGTATACTATTTGTACTATTTGATACGGACGAAATGTATATTGGAATGAAACATAATATATATTATATTTAATGTGTACCGGATGATTCTAGAAATTTAAACAAGGTCTATCTCTTTTATGGTTGACGCGAAAGAAAAACATGATAGAGAAACAAGTTGAATAATATAATGAAATAAAACTTTTAACAGTGTCATTTTTTTCTTCCCAAAAATGCATCTGCAATGTGCAGTCATGTATGTAAAAATATGAAAACAAGATCGTCGAAAAGAAGAGGATACACCGCGTTCACGTACACCGACTTAACTGGCCACAAGAGGATGTAGAGTTTTCGAAATATTTCATGTTCTATCCAAATACTATATAAAATACAGTTCAGATATATGTATAAAATATGAAATATCTCATAAAGAGCATTCACACTTTCCGATAATCTTAATATATAAAATAATAAAAAGAATCGTATGCTTTACGGGATATTTTCATATTTCATCAAAATTGTATCAAGATTGTATAAAACATAAAATATTTGTTGCAAACTATTTATTTTCGATAATCTTATCTTTTTATCTTTAATCTTATCTATTCTTTTTTGACATGTAGAATGATAAGAAAGGTAGACTTATCAAAACAGAACTATATTTTTACTTAACGAAGAAATGCACGTGTGTACGTTGCGAGTGCATGAGTGCATGTTATTTCGAAGAAAAAATATCAGAAACGTAGACCTTGTTACATTCGTTAACTTTTTTCTTTAACATATTTTTTTTATTATTGACTACACGGATGATTTTCTATTCAACGTGCCATAATCGTTCTATAGAAAATCTAGATGGTACTATATGGAATAAATTTGCTATCTAAAAATTGCTACAAATTTTATGATCCACTTACTGCAGCCAATCAATTCATCTACACCACGATGAGCAGACGCATACCAACAGCATACCATTTAAAATGTAAATTAAAATACCAAAACCATATTATTAACCTATTTCTCTCATAGACCGCTAGATTAATGAAGTGTATTAGAATAGAATTTGTCGTCTAATATTACACAATATAAAAGGTCATATTCAACATTGGATGATAGTACATCACTTTTTTGTATTCTTTTTCGAGGAAAAAGTAGAGGACGCATGCTGTGTTTTAAATGCTGTGTATATTGAATGAGAATAAAATCTTTAAATGGAATAAAAGAAACAACATCGAAAGAGAAAGAAATACAGCTAACATCAAGCAAGTTTACACAACTTCTTTACCATAAAGCATCAGCTCTTCCCAGGTCGGAAGTGTCTCTACGTACAAACAATTTAATTTTTTCATTAATTACTTAATGATTCCTTTTTTCATTAATCAATGTTTCATAGAGAGATTATATCATCCTAGGGTTACTAAATAAATATTCCTTAATAGTACGTAGACCGGCGAGATCATGATCTGTTATTGAATATAATCAATACATAAACATATGCAAAAGAGAACGCAAACTGTACCTTGTGCTCCGAGCATGGTGGCTTTTACTGTAGACAGTATCTTCAATTGCGTTCCAATGGTAGGTATACGCTCGCAAACTTGAAGAAGATTCTAAAAAATTATTACAAGTATGAAATTACACAGAATTTACTGTATACATAAATTGAAATAAATAATATTATTTCAATGCGATATCAATGTAATCAGCAATAATGTACAAACCGTTCGAATACGTTTATCAGTACATTCCCTAGCAAGCTCCTTCGCAAGACGAGTCACTTCCTGGGAAGCTTCCGCTATAGCTTTGGCGCATGCGATAAGATCCCGTTTGTTACCACCTTCGCCCCTAACTAATCCCGATAGTCTGCCCATTAAAATAGCCATTTTCTTCGCTGCGGCAATAATTTCGTTGTCCTTGCTGGACCACTGTCGTACTTCTTGATGTAAACCATGGGCGGCCATCTGTATAACAAATTTCATAATGTAACTCCTTTTCACGCACATGATTTTGTTATGTACGTTTACGTGATTTTTAGACACGAAATACATCAGAATACGCCAACATTTCTCTTACCATTATTGGTTGATTAGGTTGAGGAGCATGCATAAACATTTCTTCCTCGTCGTCCGTCTCGGGAGGAGGAGGTCTCGGAGGTGGGATCGTGCTTCCAGGCAAAGGTGGACGAGGAGGTGCCACTTCTACGTAATGATGAATAAATACAGCATTTAAATAATGTAAATACAAAATTTGATAACATAATCGCTGATGTTTCTTTCTTTCTTATGTAGAAAAAAAAATTCCCTTCAAAATACATGAAAATCTAAAAAATAGATAAACTTGTAAATATACGAACTTGCAACGTCGAGAGATTTACAATGTTTAAAATAATATTACTATTTGTTATAAGCTTAATAAAACAATTATTTCACGGATTCCTTATATACCATGTTATTAATGGAAAAAAAAACCTGATTAATCATAAGAATGCCATTATAAGAATGCAAACACGTTTAAATAATTACCATCGTCGATGTTATAATCGTAATAACCTGGCACGCCATGTAGCATTAAAAGCAAAAACGCCGTACATTAAAATATAATACAAATTTCGTAGAAAATGTTCCTACATGCATGTAATTATATATTGAGTTGATTCATAAATAAGTTTTATTTTATTTAAAAAAACTGAATTTTTATATTTAAAAAATGTTATAACAGTAAAGTACTGCGTCGCAAATGATACATTCTTAACTACTTGCAACAGATAAAATAATTAGATAACATGGATAATACTGGTTTCTCAGAAAAAAGAAAAGATTCAATACTTATCTATAGCGGAACTTATTTATAAATCAATACATTAAGTTATTATGTTAGCATCATGCTGCTTTTGAATGCAAAACTAAATAATTATTTGAGACAATACTTTACATCCCAATGGGCTATCATTAAATAATTTTTCCACATATCATAATTATGAAATAATGATATAGTATTCAAATACAAGAGAATAAAATAAATTGCAAATTAATGAAAATGTTAATACTACCTACAAAATTATAACAATCATGAATCGCTGTGAAATATTGTGAAGATTGTATATGCACGTAGGAGCAAAATGCACGTTGATTTATTAAATAGGATATAAATTTATGTCGAATATATTTTAAGCTTATGCAAATGTATAATAAAATTTGTTTGCCTCATACGTGATCACTTGATTAAAAAATAATACATATATCATATCCCTGCCTTCTTTCTGCCTATTATAATCATATAACGTCTTGCTTTTAAATATATATAGATATAAACATGACTTTTATCTTCAACTCGTCGCATGCTTCATATCAGGGGAAGGAAACGTTAAAACATTTAAAAAAAAAACATAATAAATATTTATGGGACAAATGTTATCATCATCATCACGTACCTCCGTCGTGAATCGATTTGTCAAACTCGTTGTCAGAAGCCACGTCTTGGTACAAAATATCGGGGTTCTCTACTACGCGGAGCAAATATATATATAGTTAATATTACAATCTGATAACCAATAAATCTAAATTTTCAATTATTCGTACTCTGATCTGCATTTTACATAATATGTGAGAGAATATCAATGCAATGATGTTAATGCAATTTTATCAAATGCAATATAAAAATGTTACATAGCAAATGTGTGTGCATGTGTGTTTGTATGTGTTTATGCACGCACACATACACAAATATTATAAATACATACACACACACATTTGTTTACAATACTATATTAAATTATAGGATATAATTCAGTCTTTATCATTTTTTTCAATATAGCTTTGAAGATGAAATACGTATGTAAAATTGTATTGCACACAATCATGCATAAATCACATCGTGAAAACTGCAGATACCTTTATTTTTGGAATACGTATATCGGATTGGAAATTGATCTGTAAAAGATATATATTCAGCAAAATTGATTCATTAATATTACACTGATGTCACAACGTGTGATTTGATTTAGCAAATAAAGATTTAAATATTATATATATAAATTTGACAACTCTAAAAAAAAAATTACTATTTTATGTGTATATTTATATTTATTATGTGTGTTAAGCCATGGAGCTAAATCAATAAATATAAATATGCACAAGTTGCATAGAAAGAGATAAAAAATTTATAGGATAATAAAATGTTTTAATCCACTTGCTCCTCTATATCTTACCACATATTTACAACGTATAGAATTATATGTAATTATATAATTCTATATAGCGAATTATTATAAAGAATAAATTTAACAAATAATGATTAAAAATAATGACTCTTCATAAAATAAACCATTTCTTCTTCTATAAAAATAATGTGCAATTAATTTTATTAAAAGATGACTACCAAACCAATTTTGTTTTGACTTGTTTTAAAAAAGATTTATCATTTCATAGAAATATTTCGTATATGTATTAAATATAAGAAATAAACTTACCATCGTTAATATGTAACTGCGACATTTCCAGAGGCACCAAATCCGGCTGGACTACAATAGCTTTACGAACTTGTCCAACATTGGCTAACAACTAAAAACATACCGTAATAAAATATAGACATACACGTTGTTTTTGTCAATTTTTGTGGAATATGTGGAATAGCAAAACAAGAGATACGCACTGCACGATTATTTTCTCTCCAACGCGATACCGCCGTGTTATCATGAATGTTCATTGCCACCAGTTTTGCATCTTGGACCATTGGAGCGACGCCTATTAGATGAATATATATAATGATTAATTATAGAAAAACTGTAAATAACACTTTCTTTAAGTTTTATAAGTTTTGGTTCTTTTAATTTTTCTCTGTTGAACCAAAATCAGAATGTTTGATACCAATATTATTTTCTAAGCATGTAGATCGAAATTTGAATTAATTAATTTTCGATAAAGAGTTGTAATTCAAAACAAATATTTCACATTATTAAGAGAAAAATGTAACTTGCATGCAGCTTTTTTTATAACGTGCATTTTTTACAAAATGTTATCGCCAATATATTTTTTTTTAATTATAAACCATGTTTGTATTACGTAATTACATTTTCTTTTTCTCTCCCCCCCCTTCCTTCTCTCTCTCTCTCTCTCTCTCAAAAATTTATAAAAATGAAGTAGGTATTTAAAACAACTTTTCTAATGTTTTTCTATGCAGAATACGTTGAGAAGAGGGAGAGACAAATAAAAAGAAATATTATGGTTTCATTAAAAAAAATACCGATAATGCTCATCCATCATGAAAAACGCATGCTATAAAGATTTGTGTGTATGTACATACTTATTTTGTAAAACTTGTGAAACTTATTTTTACAAAAATGTATTACTTTTTTCATGTTCTGATCTTATGATCCTACGTTTATATATTAAAAATTATATTAAAATCACGAAAAAATTGAAAAATACTAATACGCGTATAAACAGTACGTACTGCTTTGGAGAACGTCGGTGGCGTGATTTACTCTTTGTATAAAGGCGGGATCTTCACTGTTGTCGCTCTCCTGCTTTGCCACGAGTATAACTCGGTTGGCGAGACGCGCAATAGACGCCGTGTTATCGACCATCTTCTGCGGTAGGGCTTTGGCAATCGCTTCTTCGCAGAGAAACGAATGCTTCTGCATCTGCTCCTCGGACGTTCGAATAAAATCGCCGCTGTTGGTCGCCTCATCGCATAATGCCCGTGCCCGTTGCATAGTTTCCGCATATTGCTGCCGCAAATTTTCAAAATGTTCGTCCGCGGCCTTGCTATCCGGATAAGTCATGCGAATCCGTCCAGCGTTAATCAGCTGCGGCGTCAAGGATTCCACTTGCGAGGCGCTGGCGGCCAGAGCCTCGGCCAGCTTCTTGTTTCCTCCACTTCCTGCAATAATGCGGCGTATTTAATCTTTTAGAAAGAAAAGAAAAACAAAAAAAGAGGGATATGTTTCTTCCAGAAGAAAAAGATTGTCTTATATTATACGAGTAACTCTGAATCTTTTATTTCTGAAGAATTTAATGTTAAGATACGTATGATATTTTCGTACGATGTCAAATATACGACGTTACATACCGCCAGCTGCGACCATCCTCGCAGTCTTTGCTGCTCTATTCGAGAACGTTTGCAACGCGCATGTCTTATCATTGAAATTCTGATCACGTCCCGGCGTGCCTGCGGGAGTTAAAACAGCATCCGTGAATTGCTTCAAGGGCGTAGTAATGTCAATAAAATCCTCGACGACGCGAGACACAACGGCTTGCTGTATCCTGTTCTTCAATTCGTAGAGCTTGTGAGACAACTGCCGCGCGATGTCCTGAGCGCGCGGGGTGTTTCCTTGACCGTGAGCGCAGAGGTCGGCGAGCTGATGAGACAAGTTGTCCACTTCATCGCACAATTGCAAGATCTCCGCCTTGTGTATACCCGGCAAGCCTTCGGCCACCTATTTCCCGAACATAAACGTGTCGGTGTTAACATCAAGAGATACGAAATTTTCAAAAAAAATAATTGACGTGGAATGCCGCGAGCATTGCAAATTTTGTCTCGATAAAAGAACTTTGGATAATTTAAAATCGATATCGTTATATTTGTTAGTGTACGTGCGTAAAAAACATACTATATACATATACATATATACATTTCCTTAGAGCTTTCATGTATACACAAGTATTTAAAAAAGTTGGGGTACTATATTGCAACAGCATATTCTTGAGATTCTTGAGAACTTGAAATAAAAACTCTAGAATTTGAACTTAAAGCCTAGCGAACATAAAAAATTTTGCCTGACATTTATTTATTAGCACAATTTTTTTATATGTAAGAATACATACGAATAATATTTAAAAATCCCGATGAAATCACTCTCATCTAAATTTATCAGTTAAGAATTAATGTACTGTTATCAAAGTCAACGTGTCGTACAAAATCCGTGATGCTCGAAACGTTCCACGTGTAATTCTCAGCGATAACGTCGATAAACGTTATATCTTGAAAAAATAACGAAATGTATTTACGGACTCACATTTGCTATAGGTTGCTCATTCTTTCTATGCGCAGCATTGAAGATATTAAGCATTATAGAGTGAATACGACTGATTTGAAGTATATAAAAAATCAACAATAATAATGTGCTACTATATTTACATCATGTACGCAGTAAATATTTAATTTAATACGGCCGAAATGCTCCGTACAATGGGAAATTATTACATCGTACCTTTTTTCCCTCGTGTATTATTAAAGCTATAGCCCTTTTACCGAGTCCCTTGTCATCGTGCTGTGGATTCAGAAGCCACTTATTCGCTTGTTCCAATCGACCTGCCACCGTGTGCGCCGTTTGTGCGGTCCCTGATTTATCCGCCGCTACCAAAGCGGACGCTACCAAGCCGCGGAGCTCGTTTAACTTTTCTTTAATACTGCGTGCTAAGGCTTCCGCTTGGGGTGTAGTGCCTTCATAGACATACACATACGGTTATTTAAACAAACGTAAGTCTCCCGTATTAAGGTGTGCGATGCTGGAGTCGTCTGTATATAACTGACAAACGTACGATTTTCTATGTTATCAACCTATTTATAGCACATACATCGCACGCATACATACGCACGACGTCGGACGTGTCATATACACACTATACTCTTATAGACAACTCCACAGCATCACCTTAAACACGTAACATTTTTACAATAGGGTGATCGACGTGATATAAAATTATATGAAGCGCAAACGTACCTTTCTCATTTTGGCGCAATTCGCAAAGAGCGTCAGTCATAGTAACTATCTGTGAGGCCAGTTTAGATATGGGCTCTGCCTGTGACGGAGGTAGATAACGCTCCGCTAAACGCGCGGCCTGTTCTATGATCTGACGAAGACTTTTTTCACCTACGCCACCTCTCAGAGCTAGTCCGTCGTCCAACCAATCGTAAGCTGCTCGTATCCTGGATTCTATGGCGCTTTGAGCCTTCTTCAGTACCTGATTCAGTACGAAAATATAAAAATTAAACTCTTTTATTATTCAAGTCGCGCGCACACGTGAAGCGAAATGCAAAGTAACGTACGGTTAATTGATCGGCATCCCATTCTTCTTCGTCGTACGTTGTCAGTTGCAGCACCCGAATAATTTCATTCAATTCATCGGACATTCTGCCAGACAAATAGTTGCGATTTTCTGCTGCTTCATCCGCGCCTTTCCCACCTTGTGAAATAATATGGATGAAAATCTTCATGGAACAAATCAGAATTGGAGCAAGTGTTTTTACCTGCAAGTGCACGTTACTAGTATTAGTATCTCAAGTTCGTCATATAAAACATATAGGTATACGAAATATATGTAAATGTAGCTTTCTAACACTCACTTGTTCCAAGCAGCGCACCAATATCTCCCGATGTACTTGATGCGTCAACTCCTTTTCACGAGCGCTTACTTCTCTCGACACTTTACTAAGGCACGGGCTTAAATTCTTAAGAAAATGCACCAGATCTTCCATCGTCTCAATGACTTCGGTAACAGCCAAATAATCGAGTACACGTTTGCATTCACGTATGATCTTTCGCACTTCGCTTTCATCGAAACAGAGAAGTAAGGAACTGGTGCCTTGCAAAATACCGCGCGAGCCTTCTATAAGCTTTTTTCTAAAAGAACAAACGCGTCATGAGCTCGCGGCATTTGAGACGTTACGATGATCGTCTCATATAAAAGTTTTATAAAGTTTCACCTAGCAGGTCCAGAATATGGGTCTTCCTTTAACATGGCCGATGCTTCCTCCAGAAGACGGGAAGCACCTTCAACGCGTTGCAATGCTGCTGGCATGTCTTGCTTAAGTAAAGCATCGTCGGATGAGTTTATTGTTTCTTTTCCAACCTGCAACGTAAAATAAATGTAAGACATACGCCGCGGATAGTCAAATCTGTCGAGAACAGATTTTGAAAGTGTCTGCTACAAATTTTGGTTTCGATAGACGGTCAACATAAATATATAACAAAATCTACCAACAGAATAAAATGGCAGCGTGCAGGATCTGAGCAGACGTTGCGTCGTTTCGTAACTATATATATTTGAATGGTGTGTCGTCCATTTAAAATGTTTACGAAATGCGTTGGCAGCGTCTGCTCGGTTTTTATCGACACGCTGCTGTCAGAGCGTGTCGTGGCATCAGGCTCTGCCCCGGCAAACGACGAGTTTATAATACAAACACGGAATATCGCGGATCTCGTGCGCACGATCTAAGCAACGCTGCTGCAAATATATTGTCATACTACGGACAGCTGCGTTGCTTCGTGGAAAACTATAATAATATAAGAAAATAAAGTTGTAAGTAAATAAAAAAATATTGTATATATACAGGGTGTTTTACGTTCTCCGAGCACGCTCGGAAAATATGGAAAAACGCTTCACAACCCTTTGATCCCTTACATTTTACTAACGTTGTAAAATATGTTACAGTATACCCCATTCACTACTACGTTTTCTTATATCCATATACGACATACGTATAGTATACATAAACTTTCGTTTCTAGAATTTTAAAACACGTCATAAACTCGTGCACATTGGATAGATAGTACCTTGTATTGGTGAATGCAATGGGGTGTACTGTGTAACATATTAAAACGTTATCAAGGCGTGCAGGTTGTCCCCTTGTAAATAAAATGTAGCATAGTCAATAATATTTCCAGTATTTAACTATTTATTAACGTGTCCAGTATAAACACTTACTTTCACAAGATTAGTTACAGCCATGCTAACGGCCTGTACAGGCCTTCCCAGATCTGGCATCGCATTTCCATCCTCAGCTTCTTCATGTAAAATAACAAGTCTCGATACCTATATACAGAGAACATAATAGAAATAGAGATAAATATAATGTATGTACGTATTAAGACAGTTTTTTGAATGAGTATTACGTTAGGTAGTTTAGAGAGATAAAAATGTATAAATGTATTACGTTATGTAAATAATATAACATGTAAACTTGAACATAAATAAAATCGCACATTCTCTGCATAAATCTCATACGTATTTAATATAAATATTTATGAAACGTCACATTTCTACGAAATACTTTTTGCAGTTGTGCCGTGTACGTTAACATATATTGACAGAGTTCAGTCTTTCTTCAAAGTCCTTTCAATTATTTTGATTCAGTTTCACGTTCCGTCAAAAAATACAAATCAAATAATATTAGCTTTTTCACGTAAATCTTGCGTATCACGACACGTATTCAAAATATATATTATTCAAAAGCAGTAAAGTTTGCAATATTTTTTAATATTTGTGCGCGCGCGCGCGTGTGTGTAAAATATATAAGTTACTGTTATCATATATTCGTACATATATATTTCGTATTTAACAATTTTATACATATGTGTTATATAAAATCATTATTAAAATATCAGCCTTTTTAACACGATATCCTAGAGATTTTCCCGTTAAAGTACGTATAATACATAACTTATAACTGAGAAATCGAAACGAAGCTTTCAACGTTAACTTGTCGCATACTTGTGCGTACGTATATCCGTAGAAAAATATATATCTCTTTAAAAAAAAGGTGAAAAACAATGTCACGTGTACACAGCTCCCCCGCCCGTAAAAAAAGTTTAATATAAAAAACTAGCGCCACGTTATAGTTGTCCGTGTCAGTAAAATAAAATATAATTATAGTATACTCGTGTGTCTATATTATACCGTAAAAAAAACTTAATATGTAACTTATATACTCGTATAATCAACCACGTATACGTGTGATACGAAGATCAGAAACTCTGTTCCGTCGTTTCATTATATTAGAAAGAAAACGTAGGTGCTGTAAAAATTATATTTAAAAAAAAAGTAAAAAAGAAACGTTGCGTGTTGCCGTTTTTCGTATAAAAATGCATATGCATGCATATATTCATATTCATATATATTGGGATATGAAACGTGAGTTGTGGTTCATTAATATTCTAATATGTGCGAACGTACGCGTGGGACGATGTGATACTATACAGTATATACATATGCCAGTCATGCCGACATATGTCCTTATTTGGACAGGTGGACGTGGTGGAACGGGAGGCACGTAGGGAGGATTTTCCCCAAAGCCTCGGGCCTCGGCCAAAGAGATTAAGTTTCATTTTAGAAACTGGTGCGATATGCCTGAGAAAAAGATGGATATAGCAGCCGTAGCAGCCCTGTTCTATATACGGGGTATGATGTCATGGTTCTATAAAAAGCCTAGCGTTTTAGATGAAACACAACGGGATTACACTATAGCTGTAAATACGACTGGTGTCAATGTATCTGCCTCGCTGAAAAACGCTGATTTTCATCGTGTCGATCGAACTTTACGCGCGCAACTTTCGCGCGGCGAATAAACAAGTTCAAGCGGTAGATATATATTAAGACGGTCGCGATAAGCCTTGAGCTAATAAGACAGGAATGCAAGCCATGTAGTTATGTAGTAGATATAAAAAATGTTAGTCTGTCTCGCGCGTCGTCAACGAGAAACCGTATCGCCGTTCTCCAGACTTCTTGTCTGCATCTGTTCATTTACACGTAAATAGAGCTAGTTTTCGCGGTTAATCGACGTAACGTACCTGCTGAGCCACTGGCTCGAGGATACTCTCGATAGTCTTGGTATGGAAGACAGGCATTTTTACTCGATTCTTAGATATATTATTATACGGTGCGAAAAAGAGAGTGACAGAGGAGGAGAACCGAGAAAGAGAAGAGCTCTTTGTACGAGATCTCGCACGCGCGTGACACAAGAGACACGAGTAAGATCCGACTTCTTAGGACAGGATCGACAGGATTAAACGACACTCATTCCGGGTTCTATAAAACTCCGTTCTGGTTCTGAACCGTCCGCTCACTCCGCTCCGCCCGCGCACACGATCTCGACTCGACCACGGATTTTGAATGACCACTCTCTGGAGCCGTCAGCCGTCAGCCGGATCTAATCGCGCGTACATCTGCAGACTGCCTGCAGCAGTAGCACCAAGCAGTAAGCACGTCGGCAGTCGGCACCTTTTTGGATGTGTGTCGGAGACTCGGAGTGCGCATGCGCAAAGTAAGGTTAGGTCTAAAAGTCTAAAGCCCCTTGCACACGAGGCGATAATCGCTATCGCCTCGTGTGCAAGGGGCTTAAACTTCTTTTCCACTTCTCCTTTTTTCAACTCACTCTCTCTCTCTCTCTCTCTCTCTCCCTCCCCCCCCCTCCCTCCCGTCTCTTTCTTGGTCCATCTAGCTTCTAGCTCATTGTAACATCAAAATAATATAAATTTAATAAAAATTAATAGAGGCAAGTTTAGTTATCTATAATGCATCGAAAAATAAGAAAAAATATAAAATTACAAATATTATATAATTATATTAAACCATGTAATAAAATTATAAATATATATAGATATAAAATTATATAAATATTGGGAAGTTTTGTCAACAGGTTCCTTTTATTGCTCGATACAAAAGATGTATATCCCCCCCCCCCCAAAAAAAAAGGATTTTTTGCGGCTACAAAGTTAAGCAAATGTAAAATTCGTAGTGTATAAAAAGTTCAACGTATTGCAGCCACGAAGAATAGATCTGTTACAAATAATGATACGTTGCACTACGTTGATTTGTAGGGACATTATCATACTGTTTTTCCTTTTTTTCCGCATATGCGCGCCGTCGCGCGAAACATCCTAATTTTGATTGTTATCATTTAATGATAGATTACTTTGGATTTTTTTTCCAGGAGAAAAATTGAAGAAAGATATATCACTTCTCGTAGTTTCCATTAATATCAAATATGTCTTTGTAAAATTAAAATCAGATTTTCAATGAAAAGTGAAACACTATACGGCATGAATACACATATACACTAAAAAATTTATTTACAATATTTAAAATTTTGTATCATATTTCTACTCTTTCGAAATTATTTTTTCTTTTTTATTTTCTTAAGCTCGCTTTGCTGCATAGCAGCCTCACCAAAAATTTCTTTCACTTTACGTTTACGTTCAACGTCGCTCTTAATTTGCTGTCCGATTTGTACTTTGGCTAAAAAGTCGCGATCTCTTCTTATTTCACGACGTGCGCCCTTAAATTCCCTCTTATACTTATGCAATAATTTTTCTTTTTCTGCTTTTTCTTTTGACATGGATTTATGTCGTTTTCCATCATATCTGCAAAAAGATAATACTTGAAAAATAATATCGTATATCATATTGTATTATAAAAAATAAATATTTTAATACACACAAATATAGGTGAATTAGATAAAAGATAAAATATATAATAGTTACACTGGCATTATTTTTGGCTCGTATGTTTTTAAAGGTTTTGGCCTTTTCTTCTCAAGCACAATGTATTCCAATTTCTTATTTCGTAGAACGTCGAGTTCGTTACGCAGTCCTTTTATATGATCTCTTACGTTTGGTGGATACTGTTTGAATTTGTTTATTTTTAATAATTGAAAAATGTGCTCAAATATTGGATAAACTGCTTCTAATTCTTGGAGCTGGTTTTTAAATTCGATAAGCAGATTGACTGCAGTCAGTAAAGCTCTTATTCTAAATTTATCATCTACGTCCTCGTGAATTAAATCATTTGCAAACATATGTACGCCGTTTGGATCACGTGTATTTTTGGTTTTACTGATCACTAGAGCTTTACACGCACGCTTGAATGGTGGAATAACTTTCATTTTTTGTGTTAAATCTGTGGGTGTCGCTGTGTAAATGATGCCTCGTAAGAAATTAATTACGGACGGTGCGAATCGCTTGCTTAGCATTGTATACTGCAATTTAAAGAAATGATTGAAACATTTGCATGCACTTGCATCTCACGTTTGCATTGCAATACGGAATATAAATAAAATCGGATATACTCACTTCTAAAATAAGGGTACATATGAAAAGACCTTTTGAAATATCGCTCCGGTACGTCCTAATACGAGCTTTTAACAATATTTCTGACATAAATACTAAACAAGGAGTAACAACAGGATGCCTAAAGTCAGATGTTGGAAACAACAAAGATACCAACTTAAAAAATATAAGCTGAAAAATATATAAAAATATATAAATACATATTTCTTACATTCATTCTATTAAGGCTGATTTATGATGGCTGTAACCGTTGATTTAAGCCGTAAGCTCTAAGAACGTAACCACGCACACGTGATTATTCTTCTCGAATATTCGACTGTGCGTGGTCACGTTCTTAGGGCTTACGACTTAAATCAACGGTTACGGCCATCATAAATCAGCCTTTAATTACTTAATATAACTTTCTTCAATATATACGTATGATACGTATAATATTTTAACATATATATGGTAGAAACATATAGTATATCATAGACTATTACGTTTAAATTTATTTTGTATATTTGGCAATATATTGCACGTCCTAAATAAAATAAATTTAGCACAAAACAAGAAATCAGTATTTAAAACATATATAGATATGCTCTAAATACTGATCTCTTCTTTTGTCCTTTTAAACACACATACACACGTGTCACGTACATACAAATATGTAATATCATATATCTGCTAATAAAAAATTGTACGTGCGTGAAGATGTCTTATATAATCTTACCGTATCCATGTCAGGATATCTTGTCTTATTTTTTTCAAATTCATTATGTTTCTCCTTGATCACCTCTTGTATGCAGGTTTTAGCATTCTCTGGATTCATATGTGCTAGATCATAAAGATAAGGACATAATCTGAAATAAAAGTTACATGTAAATAATAAGCACTATAATATACATTTGTAATATTTAGCTAGTAAGTATAGTATAACGCATTTATACCTGTCAAAGATTTGGAAACATTTAACTAAATCATCAGCATTCTCCACGCAGGCACAGTTGTTTATATATTGCAATAAATATATAAATAAATTCGACATCTTCTCTCTATTTCTATTATCTAATGTCCAATGATTACATTTTATAATACGATCTACGACCACTGCGTGATAATCTGCATTATATGGTTCTAACAATTTTTCTAGTTGCTCAAAATTTTCTGGAGCGTCGTATGTATAAGGTAATTCTTTTCGTGCCTTTTCCATAATTTCTTTTCGCTTCAAGAGATCATTTCTGATCTCCTGCTTTTCATTCTCGTCAGATGACGTCTGTACATGTGTACTCGTACTCTGTTTTAGTATTGATTTGGGACAAATCTTATCCGACTGATTTACCTGTTTAGTATCCTTTGTCAGATCATTAGTAAACGTAACATGTTTGTTACTTTCGCTTGCAATGGTAACTTGCGTTTCATCTTCATCTTCATCTTCACTAGACGATATCTTTAAATCTGAAAAATCGTCCTCGGACTCTTCATCATACGTTTCAATCTTTGAATCTTTGTCATTCAACGCTGCATCGGATTCATCTTTGGCATTAGATGATTCGGAATATGTTTCCTGCCTTTTATTATCACCGTCCCTGGCAGCGTCTCCCACGTTATTTCCTTTCTGCTCATCATCGTCAAACGTGTCATCAACTTCATCGCTGCTTTCAGTATTGATATTATCGGTGTCACGAACTGAACTAACATCATCATTATTTTCGATAGTTTCCATTATAAAATCATCTTCGAGATCATCTGCAGATTTATGCTTATACTGGTTACTAGTACCGCATATAAATCCTTTCATTCTTGCCAATCTATCAGCTTCAAGTCTCTCTAATTTTTCTTTCTCTTCTTGAATAATCTGTTCTTCTGATTTCAGTTTCTCAGACGGCGTACCTCTGGCTTCAAATTTTAATTGCCGTACAGCAATATCATAAGCATCAGCTTTCGTCGTTTCATCAATGTCCTCCGTAGACTTTTTGGAAGCAGACATAAAGGGCAAGAGGTCCCTCCATTCAGAATCAAGTTTCTCTGTGCGATCTATCGTTTGCTCGCGTATCTTTTGTTTCTCTGCCTTCCGCTTTTTCGACTCTGCAATCAGCTGATCGATTAAATCCTTTCTGGATACGGCGGAATCTGTTTTCGATAAAGTGCCTCCACCAAAGTGAGCTTCCTCCACAAAATTTTTATCCAGCTTGCCGCTAATATTTTCGCTGTCGCTAACGTCATCGTCGCTCCTAGGATCATCAAATTTTTCGATCTCTTCAAGGGTCTGTCCTCTATGTGTCAATACTTCATCATTCAAATTAAAAATGCTCTCCTTTTTATATGCTTTCATGCGTTCCGTGGCAAACCTTGCTATCGCCTTATCTTCTGTGCTCATAGCGCACGTTCGTTCACCAATACGTTTGTCTAAGAAAACATTGTCTTTATTTTGTAATTTATATTCTTGAAGAAGGCTTTGCTTACGTCTGTTGATAGCCTTTGCTCTCGAAACTCCCGGAAGTCCACGATCATTTTTACTCTTCCGACCCAATACTTTCTGCTTGTCTCTATTAATATGCACCTCAAACGGATTTAGCTGTTTCTTGTTTCTCTGTTGCACAGACTCGGACAAGTTCTTTTTCTTAACCTTAACCATTTTGTATAACAGTTTTGCGTACGAATACCATTTATCGTATTAAAAACCTTAAGCAGGACACGCTACGTTCGTGCTATTTCAGTTTTAACATGTATTTGAAGTGTTATACTTGTCATAACCTAACCTAACCATCGACTGCGGTGCTAGATATAAAAAAAAAGATAAACGTTATTTCATCGTTATAACATTTTTACAAGCACGATCTCATTATAAATATTCTAGTACTTACCGCCGTACAAACTTTTGTATAATATATCAAAAACAAGATTTAATCAACGTATAGCAACAATCCACGTGAACTCACACGTGCTCGCGCATGCTTTTTCTTTAATGGCTCCTGCGCAGAGTGCACACAGGACGCCGGAAGGAAACATCCCGTTTGACCACGTTGCGCGTGACCACGGCCACTCACAGCTCCCGATGCCTGGAGTTTTTCCACTGAACCAGCCAATCAGATATTTTTATTTTAAATTAACCACGTGGCAAATTAACGTGATTTGGGAACGCAGTAATCCGATCCGTGTCGCCTAACGCGATACGTAGTGTGACACGGGCTTTAGGGTGCAGTCCACGTAGAAGAAAAAGCGGAACGGAAAGGAACCATAGTAGGGGGTACGCAATCAGAACGTTTCTTTAAAAGACGATAATACAATGGCCGCATTCAGGAAACACAACTGTTGAGTGAGCGGTCAGTGATTCTTTAATATGATTGGTTCTTACCTTTGGTTCTACTCCGGATCCAAGTGTAAGAACCAATCATACGGAGCGCTCATTCAACAGTTGTGTTTCCTGAACGCGGCCAATGTATATTTAACTCTTCCCACTTCTCCCTTCATTCCGTTCCGCTTTTATATAACTGGATTCCCCATAGATGATATTTTACGGAAAAACGAAAAGAATTTTAACCTAAAATTTATAATAATTTTGAATTATCTTTGTTTTTTCCGTAAAATATATTCCATGAGATTGTTTCAATATTTATCATACAGACAGATATTATATGTTATAATATTAATCATTTCTGTAAAGTATACGTAATAAATTTCCGTTTTTCCTGGTACATGAGGGAACCCAGTCATATAAAATCGGAACAGATATTTGGAGAAACGTACGTTCTGCGTAGTTACCCCCCACTGTGCTTGCTTTCCGTTTGTTTCCGTTCCGCTTTTTTCTCTACGTGGGACTGCCATGCACCCTAATATCGATGTTATAACTTCGGCGTAAATCGATCCGTGAAATAGTAGTTCATGTGATCTTGCAAGAATCTACAAAAGTTAAAACATATTGAAATACTTAATTATTTTCAGAGTTTCTGTAATTGAAAAAATCGATTTTGTCGCCGCTGTAAATCTGAGAATAAGTTTTACTGTCACGTATACATAAAACGTAATCATTAACATCACGCAAAGTAAATAGAAATGGTGTTATATCGTTGACTACTATTGCATTCTGATGATTTAAATTATTTCGTTTTAATGGTTTCTTATAATCTTTGTTGAAAGGATTCTGTGACGTGAGATGAATATCAAACAGTATGTTAATTTTTAGAATAAATTCAATAGTTGTTTCGCAGTCTTGAAACTATGACAAATCTTTTTATAAGAAAGTGTAAAGAGAGCGACGGAAGAACTTAGACCCGTATTCTCAGTTCACTTTTATCATAAATGAGCGCATTTAGCATATAGTTTACGTTAGATAGACTATAGAATTTCAGAAATAAATGCGCGCATTTATCGATAAAAAAGTGAACTGAGAATACGAGCCATAAAGTCTAGACAGCGTATTTCACTTTTATTTTATTATCTTTCCTAGTAATATACAGATAAATTATTTTTTTATTTTAATCGCGTTTGTAACGTATGCAACTCAACAATATATTGCCATCTGATATAACCCCCTCATTACTTTATTTCGCCTAGTCTAGCTAGTATTTCTTGCAACGTTTGACACATGTGACAAAGATCTATATAAAAAAAATTTTGTAGCTTTTTGTCAGATGAGAAAATAAACAACGTAGTTCTCATACGTATTTACATGTAACGAACAACTCACGTATTATAAAAAACTTAGATTAATACGTATATCACATGTTAAAAGAGCTTATGGGTAGATCATGCTAGTCAGCTAATATTTATGTAGATTTTAGATTTTACTACCTGAGCCTTGTCGCTCGTAACGTGCTTTTCAAAAAAGATCCAACAGATCACTTTCGTTTCGCCTAGTGAAATCAACAAAAACAAGTCAATATTCCAATCGCGTGCGATGTCGTCTTTAGACGGATTCCCTTTTCTGAATGATCCCGTGCTTCCATACGTAGATGTGCCTATCATCTATTGTTTCAGAGGACCCCATATTTGCTTTCGAAATATCATGGTCAAACTCAAGCGTGCACGCGTGATCTCTTTCGATGAAACGTTCCTTAACTCTGAAAAACATCAACGTGAAAATCAGGTTCTATATCAATTATAATCAGTACGAATTTTCTAGGATTACGGTGCAGGCACGTTGAAAAATGTCCTATGAATAAAATATTTTTTATTGCACAAATAAAGGTCACGGCTTTGCTTCATCGATAAGAAGCATATCATTTTCTTATTTTTAATAATATGGATATCATGCAACACAATATGCAACTATTTAAAGCATATTTAGTTATATATTAGTTATTCTATTGAAAAATATTATTCTCGTGCACCATGGTGCAGTTTTTTTAGTTTAAAAAAGTATATGTACATATAAATATGTAATACCAGCAACATTATTTAGTGACAACGTTGTAAGTTAAATATATTTAGGCAATGTTTAAATGTATATTCTTATAACGGTCTGTAACTTACTGTCACTAAAAAACATTTTTATAAAATTTATTCTTAAAAATGATGTAAAGCCAAAAGAAGAAAAAAAAAGAAAAATTATCAGAGACAAACGTCATAAACTTTAAGGGAGATATAGATATACGTAATCAACAAAGCGAATATTTTTACCTCATCCGTGTAACGTTAACCTTTAGTTTATCGGTCTTCGTTTTTAACTTTATTTTCGAAAATCTGTAACGTAAAGTCTTCCTCAATAAAGTCTTCTTTTGTTACGTGCAAAGAATCAGAATCATCCGACGTCAGTTTATTCTGCACGCGGTTAAGCATTTCTTTCATTGAAGTAATTTTTTTCTTATATCTTCTCAACTTCTGCTGTAATATTTTGTTCTTCTTTCTCATATTTTTTACATTTGTCGATAATTTTTGTATTTTTTTTGCAGCAAAATCTATTTCCTTTTTAGAGTTGAGATTAGTTGACGTGTGTGAGATAGGCGATAACATAACGATATTTTTTGAATCAATTAGAATAAATTTGCATTTTTTATCTGATTGAGAACGTGCCCTTTGAGTCACGTGATTTGGGTTTTGAGTGTCAAATATACCCGACCCATCGTTTTCGATCGTAATGCTAACATTATTTCTCGAATAGTTGTGATCCCATTCTGCACTTTTGTCCAAGATACAAGTTTCTCTAGAGCTTACAGACGTACTACGGCTTGCAGCCGTACATATATTTTCAAAATCAGTTTGAATAACGTCGGGTTTCTTATCTGAGTAAAGACGTGTCTTTTGAACCACGTGATTTGAATCTTGAGTGCCAAATGTATTTGATCCATCATTTTCAATCATAGTACTATCATTATTTGAATAGTTGTGATCCTCTACAGCACTTTTGTCCAAGACATAAGTTTTACTGGAGCTTACAGATTTATTTGCGGTCGTGTACGTCTCTTTTGACTTAAACATTGAGCAGATAATCTGCTCTTTTTTTGTGACACGTGAAGAATAATCTCTTGGTACTGCATTTTCACGTAAATAAAAATATTTATATCCCATGCCTCGTATAATATCTTTTTCACTAAAATGCAGACTACAAATTCTACTTGTCTTTTTCGGTTTCCAATCTGCTTTTCCAACAACAGCACGCCATCTGTTCAGAAGATTTTCATTATTTAGAGGAAACCTATAACATACAAAATATTTTTTTAAACAAAAATAATTTTTTTTACAAAATATTACGTATACACAGCTACGTATACACGTGTATACAGCTTTATAAAGAGTGTACGTTACAAATAGTGGAAGTTATAAATAGGACATTTGTAATTTTTCAATAAATGCAACACTGATGCTTTGAACTTGCTTTTTACAATAGAATTAAAGTCTATTATTATATTAAGACTACGTGTACGCAGTACACATATTTAAAAGTTGTTTTATATACATTTCATCATTTGCATTATATTGTATACGTTGAGATTTTAATAATATACATTTAACCCTTCGCAGAACACGTGTACGTCTGCTGCTTTTATCAAACAAGTGGGTCTCACGCCAGTTAAGATTTTCAAGCTGTAATGTTGCCATAAAAAATCTGAAAGAATTCAAGTATACTTTCAAAAGCTTTAAGAATCTATTTATACCGTTCGTAAAATCTCCGTAATATTTGAAATGGAAATATCGAGTGGGTCTTGAAAGCCCTATTTGTTCCGCAAAGGGTGAATACCGTACAAAATATTAAAATATCATCTTTCAACTTAACCTAACCTAACCTCGTGTCTTTACAAATAAATATTAGGCACCTAACCCTTTCAACCAAAGAAACTTTCCAAAAAAAATAACATTAGTTACCGAAAAAAATGTACACTACTTCCTGATCTGTGGTTGCTTTTGCAATTTTTTACACTACATAATGTCATCTTATTATGTCTATAATCTTGGACAATAATATAACAAATAACAAAATCCTATCTTCTTCTTGTAAATGGCACCCGCCTCAAGGACGATACATGCGGTCGGATCAGTGTTACCAGGTGATCTCACTGATCTGTGCGACCTCCCCCTAGGCTTATTTTGTTTCCCCCTAGAAGTTCGGATTCCCCACCCAGATAGCGCTTTCGTCGCCCCCCCTGCGGTACGCACTTACGCAGCTAGCGTATATCCGTTGACAGAGATTCCTCGCGTTTCGCTTGCGTCGCCGTTCGCCGAAATGTATATTGTATACAAACGTCATGAATTATACTTACCAGGACCAGAAGCCCTTTTATTCCGCTCGCTGACTGCTGACTCGCTTGAGAGCTGAGAGCGTCAGTGCCGTCACCAGCCGTCACTGCCGTCAGTCAGCGACTCACTTGACGTTGACGTACGATCCTCTCGCGCGATCGCATTTGGAAGGAGCCGATCGTCGACTCGCGTAAAAACGTCTCGCCGACCTCGCCGTCCCCCGACAGGATTTGACTCGTGCTGTGCGGGACGAGCGTTTTTAATCTTGGACATCTTGGATCAACGAGAGACACGCGCTCGCACATACGGCATACGGCTCCATTCATCCGCACTTACGTACGTTAACGTTGCTTGACACGCGCACGTTTGTTCGTTTAGGACGAATAGGTTCGATGTACGTACCGTCGTCCTCGTCGTGCCCTTAACCCTTAATGCCTTTTAAGCATTGCGCGAGATACGAGTGTCGATACTGTCGATAGTGGTGAATAAAATCTTGATAAGACACGCGCGTGTATCGTGTGAACGTAACGGTTGCGTAACGGTTTCACTTCACGTACGGTGCGCAAAAATATTGACATTTGCGTAATATTTATACGATTTGCGGTAACGAAATGCCAAAAGTGTAAACTCGCCCGACAGAATTTTCCGCTGATACAACCGCGCATAACCTCCTGATTCGGATATCGGAATCAAGTGCTATATAATCTTGGGATTAAGCGCTCGCGTTCAGAGTTCAGAGAGCGATGCGTTTGTAGGCGATACGTAAGTGTTGTCTTGTGTTTTCCAGATGGTACGGAACTTGTGAGCGTCTTGCCTCACTGAGACACGATGTCTGACGATAACTTGCCGCATATCTCCTACGGGCTTGATAGCCGTGGAAGGATAGTGCGTATTGAGTCAGGTATAACCAGGGCCAACATCCGACGTCTTCCAAGCATAGAGGAAGCTCTAAGGAGACTCAGCACAAATTTGAGATCCGATAGACAAGCTGTTGACTCTAACAATGGTAACATTTGGTTAACGAAATCCTTTTGCCTACGGCAGAGAGACGTTATGACGTACATACGTCACTTTTTTTTTATAACAGAAGTATCTGATTCTCAAGCCACGGCACAAGTAGCGTCGCTGGAGGATGATAGTTCTCAAAATGCATGGGACGACATAACGGATCATGAGTTATCTGTTGATATTACCGATGGGGCATCTTCGCCGAATCAAATCACGTCCAGTGTGCCATCATTGACTCCAGAAGAAGAGTAAGTTTATGCTTATTGTTTGAAGCACGTGTGCATTTTTTTTTTTTTTTTTTTTTTTAATGAATGCATATAGGCTTGATTTCACGTGTACCTCCACGCTTAGTGCATTTCGTATTGCCAAGAAATATTCTTCAAACTATATATACAAGATGTTTCCTAAGTAAGTATAAAAAAATTGAAGGGGATATTCCTTGGCTTACTTTAGGAAGAAGAGATCCTATGAATATACATATGTATAAACATATGTCCTGCTTTATTTTCAAAATACAGAGTGTCAAAGATACATGCTTCTGGTGAATCTAAAAATGTTTTATCGGTACTAGAAAATGGTTCTTACGACCACGTGTACGCATACCAACGTTGAATAAAATATTTTTAAACGTTTTCCAGATTTTCGAATTTTTACATCCCCCCCCCGCCACAACATTGATACTCAGTATTTTGAGAACAAAGCAGTTTAGGACACATGTTTGTAGGACTTTTTCTTCTTAAAATAAGCCAAAGATTATCCCCTTCAAGTTTGTGTACTTATTTAGGTAACCCTTTATACCATCTAATTTTTTTACACGTTTTAAGACTTACAGCAACGTCCTGCGCGTATTGTTTGACACATTCTATTAATTTATAATGTCAACCTCTTTTATCCAGCAGGCGATACTGCTGGGTATGCTTTGCAACCGATGAAGACGATGCGACCGCAGCGTGGGTTAAACCGTGTCATTGCCGAGGCACTACAAAATGGGTTCATCAGGGTTGTATTCAGAGATGGGTCGATGAGAAGCAAAAGGGTCATGCTGGACATGCCGTGGCATGCCCACAATGCAATACAGAATATATCATAGTTTATCCAAACATGGGTGAATATATTATATTATACGTACATAGATACATAGATGTATATGTGTATGCATGATATATATGTATAGATATATATGTCGTGTACGTGTATATACGTATGTGTGACCGTGTTATATCTCTAATGTTATAGTTGGCTTAGTGTTTTTGTTATTTCTTAACAATACAAGTATCTATATTATAAACATTATTTTACTTTATTTTATTGTGATATATATTATAATTATACTCTTTGCACATGTAGAGTATCCTACATGCAAATCAATTGTAGGTCCATTAGTGGTAGTACTCGACACGATTGATGCAGTCATCTTCCGAGTATGCCCTTTTATCGCCGCTGGTATAGTAGTTGGATCCATATATTGGACAGCTGTGACTTATGGTGCGGTTACTGTCATGCAAGTGGTGGGTCATAAGGATGGTCTTACCATGATGGAACAGGCTGATCCTTTAGTCCTACTGGTTGGCTTGCCAACTATTCCAATTATGTTGGTTTTGGGAAAGATGCTTCGTTGGGAAGATCAGGCCCTTAGTTTTTTGAGGCGACACGCATCCAAAGTTCCTATTTTAAGGCATTTTCTACCGAGCAGGTTTGTATCGGCAATATTACTGTCAATAAATAGTCAACGTCCACTATTTATATGTATATACCGTAGTAAATTTATGTTCTCTAGTGCAATTTTCTCATTTTTCAAGGAAATTTATATTTATCGCGATTCTAAAAATAGTATATATTATGTATGTATTATGCTTGTAAAGATACTAGAACGTTCTACTTCCAATATATCCTAAAATATGAGTTTTTTAAGAAAAACGCTTTAATTGAAAGTTTATTAATTTTTAAGGCTACATCTTGTGGGGTCAACGCACGCTTACTCCAGGTAAATTTTTTAATCATAAATCAATCCTCTTTATTCTGCATAAAAGTAGATAAAGTAATCGAAAAATGTGAAATAAGTTTGCAAAAAATATATTTTGATACATTATCTCACATAACATTCACTTTTCGTTGACTTTATCTTAATACTTTTATAAGTAGGATAAAGATACGTGAGTTGTGTAGAAAAACTGATTCCATTACAAAAAATAGTGATGTTGAAATTCTAAAAATGCCTCCATTTAGAACGAGATTATTATTGTGCCGCGTATAAACTGGTTCTCTTAAAAAATCAAACAACATCATACTTTAAGATTTATTGGAAGTAATAAACACTGGTGATGTAGCCTCTCTATATAAATATCTTTGGAACGTACATATATTTAACTGAACACGTTATATTTACGGAAAACCCGATATAATATGAAAAATACAGTGAAAAATGCACCCACGTAAAATGACATGCTTTTAAAATATACGTGTTGCAGTTATAACGACGAAGACACAAGTATACAATCTGAAGATATACCTCCAATGAACGATCCAGTGTCTGCGACACGTGTTCTTTGCGGCGCACTTTTACTGCCGACCATCGCTAGTCTATGCGGAAGAATATTCTTCGAAAGCATAAGTTCCAACTTTCAGAGAACATTGTTGGTGCGTATTA
The DNA here is from genome assembly GCF_030848805.1 of Temnothorax longispinosus. Lineage (NCBI taxonomy): Eukaryota > Metazoa > Arthropoda > Insecta > Hymenoptera > Formicidae > Temnothorax > Temnothorax longispinosus. The sequence continues at coordinate 255,726 of NC_092362.1, read as the reverse complement.
CGTCTTCAAATTATAAAAATACTATCACAAATCTTGTCGTACTCTCAAATATATACAAGACGATTTCATATATGTATAGTATTAAAAATTAACATTATTCTTTAAGGAACTAAAGAACCGCCTTGTTTAAATTTCCCGTGTGCGTGTGCGTGCGCGTGCGTGTACTTTTTAAAATATATTTTTCTGTTTCTTATCTCTGTAGGGTGGTGCAGCCTTTATAACAATAAAAGGTGCGTTCAAAATTTATCATAAACAGCAACAATACAAGAGACAGTGTCAGCGTCGCGTAATGGACTATACGGAAAGCAATGTAGCATTATACAAAAGGCAACAAGACTCCGAGAGTGATCGAAGTTAAATAAAATATCAATGAATATATTTGAATGTCGATTAGTGTGGATATAATCTTTCAAATGTAAAAAGGAGCAGATCGACGCTCTACAGTAGCGCTATTTATACATAAACGGTCTTACAGATGTAATCTTTAATGTTACGTATATATATCCACGGTGATCGTAGTACAGCCATGTGAAATAAAGAGATAGTTGTATATAAGCATATAAAAATAAGAACTATATTTGAGTAAGATCAGTGCGTGTGATTCAGGATTGTATTTTCTAAAGGTGAAAGATGTTGGGCAATCTAAAGGATGACATCTCCTTTAAATTAACATTTAGAGGAACAGTAATTTTTAATAATTATATTACACGGGTAATACTTTCTACTATCTTCCTTGTACGATAAAGAATGAAAGCGGGAATAATTACACGATTTTTTTCTTTATGTTATTAGCGTTATCTAACTTTAAATAATCTAGTACGAATCATTATTTTTGAATTTTATATTATAGTGAAAAGCTCAAGTGCTATCGCAGAGAAAAGAAATAAACGTAACGACGTATTATGACAAATGTTTGTTACGTAAAACTATTTACTGTGACTCTAGATACGTCTACAGAATACTGACATTTATATATAAATTATATATGTATATATATATATATATATGTGTGTGCACGCGCGCATACATATGTATACATATATGTTTATACATAAATATGCTATATTAGAATTAAGGTTCATGAACTATATTTTGTAATCTAATCTCACATGTAAATGCTGTCATAAAATAATCTCTGTAGCAAATATAAGAAAACCATGATTATTTACTTACATAAAAATTTACAGTGTTCGTAGTTACACCTATATTTCGCGTCATATATATTTACGTTTTATTTTGCAATAGTATTGGATATCAGGCATTCAAAGTCGCAAATATATCCGTTATTCAAACCAATGATAATAAGCCAAGTACTCAATAACCACGTAAAGATTGAATGTTCGTTAACTTGTCTACGTAAATAGTAAGAGAAACTTTCAAGTAACAAGCATTTTGTATCTTACAAATGATTCTTGAAAATGTCAAATGTGTCATATTCTTTTATTTTAGATTATTTTTCAGATAAAAAATATCTGAGTACCTGATTTGCTAGTTTGAAATAACATGTCTGTTCGAAGTGATCGAGTACTGATACACATACTCGAATACGTAATAGTATCATTTTGTAATAAGTTTACAAACTTGATAGTTTTTTTAACAATGTAGACTTTAACTATACCTTTATTGAATTTATTCCCCTTTTTCCTGGTTAAGTATAACACAAGTTTTTCAAAGTATAAAATATTATATTATAAACCATATATATGTTATAAACCAATCCATTTAACACAAATATATTATTAACAAATTAAGTATACAATTTTTAGGGCGATGTTTTTTAATAACTTTTTGTATGCAAATATATATTTATTGAATAGATCCAAATATGTTCCTTTTTCTCAACACCAGATCAACAATATATTCGAGTCATACTTAATTTTTTGTTTTCTCATATAATTAACTACATTTTGATCGACGTTTTTTTATTTAAACAAACCTCTGAGTTTTAATTATTTGAAAATTATTTTTTATCTCAATCTCACGTATTTAAAAACGTACAATCAACGTATATAGTCCATCATTTCTGAAGATTTTAAAAAATTTATAAAAATCGGTTTAATATTTTCCAAGAAAAAGGTACATAAAAATAAAAAAAATAATTTTATAGAAAAATGCTTCTAAAGTTTTTTTTATGATCATCCTCTTTTTCTTTATCTATTTCAAGTCAAAGCTATAAGCAGAGAAGGAGGGCCACCAAATAACAAGTTTTTTTAAATTATTTCTTGATTATCCGCTAATCTTTCAGATCGCTAGAGGACTATATCCAACCTCTTTTTTAAACATTTAGACATATCTAAAAATCATTATCTGTAGCTTAAAATATAAAGCAATGTTTTTTAAAATAAAAATTGATTTTTTTCAATATTATCCTGCCTTTTAATGTAACATTATATGTATATTTTATTTAAGTACTTTAGCTTCAAAATAAGAAAAAAAAGTTTAAAGTGACAGATATTTTTTCCAGTTATGAAAATACTCTTAAATTTTAAAACACCGCTTTCGAAGATAATATACATATTTTTCACGATGTTCTTAATTTTACTAACACGTTATTAATATCTCGAGAGAGTCAGGGCATTCTCTTTATTATCTTTTCTATCTGAACTGTTTGCCCGGTCTCGTAATGACCTTTTTTGTACTATATATCTAAAGAAAATATATTACCGATACAAATTTATTTTACAACCTATCTTGCAATAAATAATTAATATCTTAAAAATTAAAACGCATAAAAGATACGAAAAATATAGTATATTACGTGAAATATGTACGTTTTCAAAAAATAAATTTTTTACATGTAATGCTTTATATTATCTACAATAAAAATAGATAACAATAAAAATAGATTAAATCAATATGTAACAAAATGTACACGTTTTGCTTAAAAAGTAAACGTTAAAAATAAAAATAATTATATTACGTCTTCTACACTTGACTTTGACGTCGTCTTTAAATCTTGATAGAAACGATCGTGATGAATTAATATGCTTATATCATGACTTAACTGAACGTTCAAAGTGGACTTTTTATAGTTTATAGTTCGAAAAGTAATCCGAGAAAGATATTAAGTAAGCAAACTGCCCGCAGTATGACAATAGATTGGCAGTATTTGCTCGGACATCGCAACTGAACCGGTATTAGCTGTATCCACATTAAACTCGTGTTTTGCCAGCGAAGTTTGTCAACATAATTTGATAGTCGGCCGAAACCGCACAGAATCTGTCATTTCGTAAACAAATACATAATACATCATTTCAATAGCTACGAAACGCCAACGTCTGCAATCACGTTGCCATTCTATTATCAGATTCTGGTATATTTCTGCTGACATTTTGTCGACAAAATTTGTAGCAGACACTTTCGATATTTGTTCTCGACAGATTTGGCTATCCTGGTGCCTGATAGCTTCGATAAAGAAAAACGCGCAAGCGTCTTCCTTTTATATTTAAAGCTTTAGCTATATTGTAGTACAAATCAGAAACGTTTTAAATAATTTTTTTATAAATGTCAATTTTTTTTATCTTCCTCGTAAGGCACCAAGTTTCAGCAAACGCTCTTCATACCAAGTGGCCTTGGTTGTGTTCTTGAAATTTATATACTCTACGGTTCCTTAATGGAACACGAAAGAAATATTTTTCCACGTAATTATTCAAAGTTGCAGGGCAACAGAAATCAAACTAGGTTTCTTGTTTTACAGGCAACTGCTGTTCATCACTGCGTGTGAGCTATTCGGTGCTCCATTTTCCATTTTTCCGTGACTTTCTTATTCTACGTATGGTTACACGATTATATAGTCACATCGCAAGTGTGAAATAGTGAACAACGTAGAAGTGTTAAGAAGAACAAAGTTTGATCGTGTGAAGCCTGTTCTTCATTAAATCGCATCTCTGTCGGACGTCGAGCGCATGCGATCTAATAAAGCATCTAATCAAATTTTTCATAAAAATACGTGACTGGATTCATGCTCAGATAACACCGCATATCTAAGGCTCGTCTACACGAGCCCCAAGAGTACGCATAAGACCGTAAGCGGTAAGAAACCACGTCAAGAATAATCGACTATGGTTGGTCACGAGCTTACTGCTTACGGTCTTATGCATATTCTTGGGGCTCGTGTAGACGGTCCTTAAAAGACGCTTATTTTTTAAGACCTTTTTAACACTTTGTCAAAAGATTCAGGACATTTTTCTTATAAAACATGGTTTGGATCACATACAACCATTTATCCTACCCAACCATTACCAGGTGCAACATCTATTGATTAAAATACATATGTCGTGACCACGCTGGATGTAATATAACTTTACTGTCTGTTTACGTAAATCTGACACTGATATTTTTTATTACTTTAGCATAACGACACACGTAAGTTAATTGAAATTTATTAACAAGGAGAAAAACAAAAGATAAAAGCAGGACGTACGTAGTAAATCGGTATATCACGGATGATTTACATAACTTTGCTAATGATAAAACTTGATCTCTCTATCATTTATATACAAACAACAAGTGTACACAATATCCACATAATAAAAGCTAGACAATCATTAAGTGATATAAATGTTGACGTATTAATATATATATTTATCAAACAACTCTAGCTCTTCTCTTGTGTTTTTCTTCCTGTTAATGCACTTCTATATAACCACGTGTCACCTTGCCATGAAATATATGACTTAAAAGCGATCCTAAATATAAGATGTTGTAGAAACATCTGAAAACAATATCTTAAAGACATCAGACATCATAAATTGATACGTAAGGATGTTTTAAAAGCATCATAATGACACGTTTCCGACAGTTCCATAAGATACCTAATATTAAGACATCATAATATTCTCTAGGATAAACATAATACAAACAGATCGAGCATAAAACGCAGGACTTTAAACGATATGCAGAAAGAGAAAGAAAGAACGACCGTTCTCGATTTTCTCTTTTTAACAAAAAAATCAATACGAATATCTATTATTTCACGTATAAGCACGCGTGTCAGCGATGTCACTGTGCAGGTGTAAAGAGAGAAAGAGATACAGCAGTTACTTTCTTTCTTTATTTACTCTTCCCATTAAAGCATTGTCGGTATGGAAATCGCTCAATCTATTTACTTAGTAAACTCGTCAGGCATATGCACTGCCTTTATTTTAACTTTTTAAAGACTGCTATACATGAAGATATATTAACACTGAATACTTTATCAGTAAAAATGTACCGTATCTTTCTCGATAAATGTAGTAGTCTTTAATACGCACCAGTGCAGAATAGCACAAGCATTCAAAATCGCTAATATATTATATCTATGTACATATACTCGGCATCCAACAGTGACATGTGATTAACTATAGAACCGACCTAAGAGTTGGAGCTAAATTTACAGGGCACGGAGCTCCACGCGTTCACAATAAGAACATTTAGCTGTTATTGAAATCTGATAATCTCCACGCGTGCATTAAACTTAAGACTCCCTGGTCCCTGCTGTAACTGTCCTTATATTTAATGACGTCAAAAGCGAGAACGGACACATGGAAAATTCTTGCATGGTATTTCCAAATAAAAAGATATTTGCACAAAATGACACTTTAGATCACTTCAGCACACTTGAAAAATATTCCGAGTTCTATCCGTTCCTCTTGACAGTTAATGAACAGTCGTAAAATGAATGTGATGCAAAGCCTAACCGCATATAGGCTTATTCGCTGGTATATTCGCAAACGTGTCCGTTCTCGGTTCTGACGTCATTAAATAAGGACAGTTGTAGCAGGGACCAGGAGCCTTAAATCTTAAATATATTTAGCGGTGAAGATCATAGTGGTAAAAGTCTATGTACTATACAACTATATGATTATGCACAGCGTCACAAATACAAAATTCACAAACCACGAAGTGGAAGAGTATTATCTTACGTACAGTGATTTTTCAAAGGAGGTCCTCTATACTCTAAACTCGAAGAATAAAAGTCCGGCAGATTCTCCACAACTGTCAATTGAACTTCTTCGATTATATCTGTCACGTCTGTACACAACTTAGACTTGACAGTCTTGAAGAACGTACAGGGTCTCGTTCCCTTGCCAAACTCGTCGACGTCATACGGTGGACTGAGTATGTCTAGAAAAGCTGCAGGACCCTCCACGCACAAGATTTCATGAAAATTCTTTTCCGTCGGTGTAAAGGTACAAGCGGGTGAGTTGCTATGAAGATAGTCAGGCCTATGCCTGACTGCCGCAATTTCCTCCTTCGCTTTAATTACATGATCACTCTTTGTCTTCAAACTGTAGCTGCTTAATTCTACCATACCACTGATTACCTATATTATAATCGGTATACATTATATTGATACATATTACAATTTATTGGAACTTTTTTTACTCAAAATTATATCTTTTGTCGAATCTTAAGCTAATATCTTTCGGTTTGAAGACAATCTATGTATTATAGTTGTTATACCATCAATTTTTACGCATTATGTCGTACAACAACGCTTATATATATAAATGTACGACACAAATATTTACATACCTTCAATAAACCGTGCATTCCAGGATGATCATGCATAGGCATCCTAACTCCGTGTTTCAATATAAAAATTGCAATTGTTATGTCTTTGTTCTCGAATATATCCATCACGCACATAGGCGCGGGCTGCCTACTAACGTAATCTAGAATGTTTTTATCGAGTTTCACATCCTCTGCTGTTATCTTGTTTAGCAAACTTAATAATTTCTCCAAGTTTTTTTGACAAAGCCGGCGATCGCTGAACGTTTTCATTGCTTGCTTCCCCAAAACTTCGATCGCCGATGCCATAATTGGATATTTTAGGGCCACCTCTTCATCAAAATCGATGCAAAATATTTATGTTTGAGCATATGCCTGGAAAAGACGTTATAATCTATCACAAAGAACATGAGCAAAGAAATATTCGCATATCCACTTATCTTGCAATAATTTAAAAGGTGATATATGTATATTATAAAGCATTTTAACCCTCGCAGGTCACACTTATATATTTTTTGCATACGTGTAAGTCTCACGTGGGGTCTGGAGAAACCCAGCCATTTTTCTCTCATAATAGTTTTGAAAACATCATATTGTAATGTTTTTTTATTAACACATTTTAAACAGTGTTCTTTTAGCTTTGAAGCTGTACACAAGTATTCAGTCTTAAGATTTCGAGGCACGGTCTTTCTTATTTACGGAATATGCACACATGCACCTCATCTATGGATAGGTACTTAATTTGAGAACGTATTCAAACTGTAACTTGCACGATCTCGCTTAATATCCTTAAAAGTATCTAAAAACTATAAAGGACTTTTCGACTCACAATCAGTTTTTTATGTAGAATGTGCGATTTATTTTATGACATACATAAATCGAACAACCTGTATATATATGCTGAATCGTTTTGACGAGCCACGTCCAAAAATACAGATCTCCGTGTTAGGAAAGGCCAAATAAAAAAGTTACAAGGATATAAAGTTATTCGATATCGATATCACACAAGTCACACTCTGAATAAGACTCCTTTATCCTAATACAGCCTTCAACTTTCACAAACTCTTTTTATAGTTGAAAAGCTTACTCTCCAAGGTTTAATGAACTAAAAAAAAAACAGCTCAAAAAAGATTGAAGAAAAATACCTAAATGTCTTTTGGACTTTGGTTACTTACTCGTACTTATAAGTCCCAAGACAGAGCTCGTTTATAGTTATGAGTCATGCATATTCGTGATCTATATCTAAAGATAAGTCAAAATGTATACTTATCACTACTTATAGTAGCACAATCAAAAATCTACTGTTTTCAAGGCCGATGATTTCGTAGCACATGCTCGTATTCTTTACATGGAAAAGGGCTAAAGAAGGCTACGCGAGCTTTGTCAGAAGACGTTCTGATCACATATCAAATGCATGAGCAGACACTGCGTATGATAGAATGTATAGTTTACAATAATGTCAGGAACGTCATATCGATAAATTAAGTCACGGCAGAAGGTGCTAGATCCAAGGGTCCAAGGTGTAGGGTAGACTGTCGACTGTCGTTCTTCACCTATACAGGTTTTTACATTTAGATGACATAGACGTGAATGAAGATTATGTTGAAAAAATATATTTTTGTAGCCAAAGACGTGGGGAGAAGTATGATGTATTAAAATGTATTTAAAACGAAGCAATAAAACAAATCTTGAATAAGAAAAAAATATGTTGCAATACTTCGTGAATGTCCCTCGTAAAAATCAAGCAACTATAAATTTGAATAACTAACAACCACGTTATACATACGTACACGTTCACAAAACATTAGACCTTAAAATTTACATTTTACGGAATTCTAAGGGAGAGCACTGCTTGAGAGCTGCTTCTAATAAGCTATATTTCTTCTACGTATATAATATATTGTTTTTTTAATAAAATTATTAGAAAAGAAGCGGATATACGAATATTTCTCTTCATACCTTGTCAACTTTGGTCAACTTGATCAACGAGATCACAACCTCAACCGCAACTACCACTCGACACACAATATATGTCCATTAACGAAAAATTTGAAAATTTACCTCGAGAAACTTCTTAGTATCAGATGTTCAATATTAAATTATCTCGCACATATAATCATCTTACGCATACAAAGCTTGAAATACGTTCTAAAGAAACACATATTGAAAAACAAACAAACAAGTAGATTTTAAGTACTTTTCCATAGGTTATTCCGTTTATTTTATACAGGTATGTATGTATGTACGCACTATGTTACCGTGTGCCGTGTGCTATCCGTAACGAACAACGATTCCTTTCCTGAGATAAGGTAGAAGAACGTAGAAGCATATGGTCTGTTCTTTTTCGCTGCAGTTCAGGGGCCCGATTCTCTAATGGCAAACTCTGCTCTAACAGAAAAGCTGCAAGCTTATTGGCTAAAAACTGTGCGATAGCCAATCACGTTGCAGCCTTTGCGCATACGTTTCTCGTTAGAGAATCGGGCCCCAGGGGGCCTATTACGTATCTTTTCACGAGGTAAAAATGCGAAAAGTGAATAAATAAAGTTTAATAAATAAATTAATAAATGTAAGTTTAATTTTCATTAGTTTATTTATTTATTTAAGGTTTTATCTAAAATTTTACATGATTCACACGATTCACACATTTTTATTTCTTATAAGCGAACTTCACCTTAGTGAGCGCAACAAAATGGGTCGCCTCCTGATTGGTTCAACCGCCAAAGCTGCCGCCATTATGCGCAATGCTTCACCTTGTTTTTTACACCATGGATATACTATTATGTCTATGGTTGAAAACGATGTAATGCAATCATGGCGGATGCTGCTGCGCGTCAATTGCAGTACGAATATAAAGCGGTTTGTATTTCTTATTTCTTATTGTTAGCTCTTTAATAATGACGTAATAGTTGCTTTGAATTATCTTTATGCTAATTTTATTTATAAATTTATAACGTTTATTTTTTAATCTCACATGAACATGAACATGATGTTTATAACGTTACGGTTACGGTGTGTGTGTGTGATTATGTTGCATTATGTTGCGCTAACATTTGCAGAATTCCAATCTCGTTTTACAAGCTGACGTCCGGTTAATAGAAAGACGTAGCCGAGATGAGGCTACCGGCGAGGTTATGTCCCTCGTGGGAAAATTGGATGGTACACGTATGGGTGATAGGGCCCAGCGTACCAAACCTGGGAAGGCGGAAGAGAGAAAAGTCAAGTGAGTTTATTGTAGATCATTGGCTCGACTCGATTTAATTTCTACTACCTCTTTCGCGTTGCTCATGTCTTTGACACAGCATCGTTAGATATACATACGTGAGGCATGCAATGTTCTGTCTCAAGTGCACGTCCATTCATACGATGGAATGTTATTTTCTGCTAAATCGCCATTAAAATTATTTCCTTGAATCTTCAATGTCAAGTCAACTATTTATATAGTGGAGGTTGAAACAAAAAGTTGGGCCTTAAGTTGCGTCTCAAATCACGTACTGTGGGGGTCGCGTGTGTGTGTTGAGAAACGAGGTGAAACGTACAACGTTCCTCACACGTTTCACCTCGTTTTAAGATACGCACGCAAGCCCCTGGTGTAACGTGTCAGTGAATAGGAATAGTTTTAGAATAGTTTTCTATTTTGTAGTTTTACAACAAGTTTTTTTTATTACAATGTACGAATGCTATAAGAAATCACATTAGACGTATACAAAGTTGATATATTTGGTATTTTATAGACGTCAAAAGCGCGATGAGGCGCAATATGACTTCACACGTATGAAAGGAGCAACATTATTATCCGAAGGTGTGGATGAAATGGTTGGTATTGTATATCGTCCGAAAACACAAGAGACGCGTCAGACTTACGAGGTATTGCTCCATTTCATACAAGAAGCTTTGAGCGATCAGCCACGCGATATTCTTTGTGGTGCGGCTGACGAAGTACTAGCTGTGTTGAAAAATGATCGGCTTAAAGAGAAAGAGAAGAAAAAAGAAACAGAGCTTTTACTTGGTTTATTAGCGGAAGAAAGATTCGCGCTGCTTGTAAACCTTGGTAAGAAGATTACGGATTTTGGCAGTGACGAAAAAAGTACGACCAACGATGAGAATATTGATGAAACATATGGAATCAATGTACAGTTTGAGGAGAGTAGCGAAGAGGACGATGAAGATGTGTATGGAGAAGTTCGAGAAAATGATGACGAAGGAGATGAGGGTGAAGAAGCCAATGACGATAGAGCTATTCATGCAGAAAATGTGAGTTTTTCTTTGATTAATCCTATTAAAATATGGCGTGTCAAAATGGGTTACCACACATCATACTCCTTCTCAGTTCTCCAATAAATCTCTTATAAAATCGAGATATGCACGAGATGCATATCGCTTAGCCTCCTCGGCATATTTACTTTTTTTATGCCATACCGGTGACAACGTACATTTTGGGGATACCGATATAGCGTGAAAAAAAGTAAATATGCCGAGGAGAATAAGCGATGCGCTATAAGTATTCACAACCATATGTGCTCTACTGTTACGGACTGCGTTGATCCTCATGTCAGAGTCAGATCACGGCGACGTGACTCACTGCAAATCCACCGATCTCAAATGGAGTCACGTGTCTTTCATCTGTGCTCACGTATCCGTAGCTGTACGTAATTTTAAATATTAACTGTTACATATGTTTTTTCAGTTGGGTGGAACAGAAGAAATGAAGAAAGAAAAACCGTTACATCCATTAGATATAGATGCGTATTGGTTGCAAAGAAGATTAAGTAGGATATATGACGATGCTATGATGTCACAAGCGAGAGCTGCTGAGGTACTAGCTGTCTTGAAAGACGCCGCGGACGATCGTGAATGCGAGAATCAGCTTGTACTTCTATTGGGCTATGACTGCTTTGACTTTATTAAACAACTTAAAAAATACAGACATACAGGTAATATTTATACCTTTGCAGGTTTTTTTAATTTATGTATTATTTCAAAAGAAATTAACTATTCGTAAAATTTACAGTTGCGTACTGTACAATGTTGGCCTCATCGCAGTCTGAATCAGAAAGACAAAAGATCCGTAACAAGATGAACGATGATCCGGTTCTTGCCAAAATCTTACGGCAATTAGATACGGGTAAAGGCGAAGACGACGCTGACGAGACAATGGAAGCAAGATCGCAGCGCAAGAGGCGGGAAGAGAATGAAGATACAGGAGGGCCAGGGGGACAAGTACAAGGTACAAGAAACTTGATAGATCTGGAGGATCTGATATTCGCTCAGGGAAGTCACTTTATGGCCAACAAACGTTGCCAACTACCAGACGGCAGTTTTCGAAAACAGCGAAAAGGGTGAGTATATTAGTTTTTTTTGTCCCCCTTGAAATCTTTGCTATTTTGGTCGCTCACCTTCGTAATGCTTGATCATTTGATAATATTTACTACAGATACGAAGAAGTTCATGTTCCTGCTTTAAAACCGAAGCCGTTTGCAGAAAATGAGAAACTACATCCAATTGAACAATTGCCCAAGTATGTGCAACCTGCTTTTGAAGGCTTCAAGACATTGAATCGCATACAAAGTCGCTTATATCAGACGGCGTTGGAGAGTGACGAAAATCTGCTGCTGTGTGCTCCAACAGGAGCTGGTAAAACCAATGTGGCACTGCTGTGCATGATGCGAGAAATTGGAAAGCATATAAACGCTGATGGTACAATCAATGCAGATGAGTTCAAAATCATTTATGTCGCTCCGATGCGTTCTCTGGTGCAAGAAATGGTCGGAAATTTTCGCAAGCGATTGTCAACATACAATCTGACTGTCTCCGAATTGACGGGTGATCATCAGTTAACGCGAGAGCAAATTGCCGCTACTCAGGTGATAGTGTGCACGCCGGAAAAATGGGATATCATAACGAGAAAGGGTGGCGAGAAAACTTTCACGTCATTAGTACGCGTGATTATTATTGATGAGATTCACTTATTGCACGACGAGAGAGGTCCTGTCCTAGAGGCGCTGGTGGCAAGAACGATACGAAACATCGAAACTACTCAGGAAGATGTGCGTCTAGTCGGCTTGTCGGCCACATTACCCAATTATCAAGATGTTGCAGCGTTTTTACGCATTAAACCGGAAACGGGACTGTTTTATTTCGACAACAGTTTTCGTCCTGTAGCTTTGGAACAGCAATATATCGGCGTCACCGAAAAGAAAGCATTGAAACGTTTCCAGGTGATGAATGAGATTGTCTACGAAAAGACCATGGAACACGCCGGCAGGAATCAGGTACTGATATTCGTGCACTCGCGTAAAGAAACCGGAAAAACGGCACGCGCTATTCGAGACATGTGTCTGGAGAAGGATACTTTGGGTCAATTTCTCAGAGAAGGTTCCGCGTCGATGGAGGTTCTAAGAACAGAGGCGGAGCAAGTGAAAAATCAGGAGCTTAAGGATCTGCTGCCATACGGTTTTGCGATTCATCACGCTGGGATGACTCGGGTGGATCGTACCCTGGTAGAGGATCTCTTCGCCGATAGACACATACAAGTTCTCGTGTCTACAGCAACTTTAGCCTGGGGCGTCAATTTACCGGCTCACACGGTTATTATCAAGGGTACCCAGGTATACAATCCGGAAAAGGGTAGATGGGTCGAGCTGGGCGCTTTAGACGTACTGCAAATGTTAGGACGAGCCGGTCGACCGCAGTACGACACCAAAGGCGAGGGCATCCTCATCACGAATCATAGCGAGCTACAATATTATCTGTCGCTCTTAAATCAGCAACTACCCATTGAATCCCAGTTAATCAGCAAGATGTCCGACATGTTGAACGCGGAGGTGGTGTTAGGTACGATTCAAAATATCAGAGATGCGGTTACCTGGCTTGGTTACACTTATCTTTACATTAGAATGCTTCGCTGCCCGAATCTATACGGGATAAGTCACGACAAGTTGAAGCAAGATCCTTTATTGGAGCTGCATAGAGCTGATCTAATCCACTCGGCGGCACTCGGATTGGATCGCAGCGGCTTGATCAAGTACGATCGCAAGTCCGGCAATTTTCAGGCGACCGAGTTGGGCAGAATAGCGTCTCATTATTATTGCACTCACGAAACAATGTCTACGTACAATCAGTTGTTGAAGCGCACGTTGAGCGAGATAGAATTGTTCCGGGTGTTCTCACTGTCGGGCGAGTTCAAAAATATAAATGTCAGGGAGGAAGAGAAGTTGGAGCTGCAGAAACTGATGGAAAGGGTGCCGATACCGGTGAAGGAAAGCATCGAGGAACCGAGCGCGAAGGTGAATGTGCTATTGCAAGCGTATATTTCACAACTGAAACTCGAGGGATTCGCTCTCATGTCCGATATGGTATTCGTCACGCAATCAGCCTCGCGTCTCATGAGAGCTATCTTCGAGATTGTTCTGTTCCGCGGTTGGGCACAATTGGCGGACAAGTGCCTGTCCATCTGCAAGATGATCGATCGCAGGATGTGGCAGTCGATGTCGCCTCTCAGACAATTCCGCAAGATGCCGGAGGAAATTGTGAAGAAGATCGAGAAGAAAAACTTCCCATGGGAGAGGTTGTATGATTTGGGGCCCAACGAGATCGGCGAATTGATTCGCGTGCCGAAGCTGGGCAAGACCATTCACAAATACGTCCACCAGTTTCCGAAACTGGGCCTTTCCACGCATATCCAACCGATCACGCGTTCCACTTTAAGAGTCGTGCTGACTATCACCCCGGACTTCCAGTGGGACGAGAAGGTTCACGGTATGTCCGAAGCATTTTGGATTTTAGTCGAGGACGTAGATTCGGAGGTAATATTGCATCACGAGTACTTTTTGCTCAAGGCCAAATATGCGGCTGACGAACATGTGATAAAATTCTTCGTGCCAGTCTTCGAGCCTCTGCCACCACAGTACTTTTTGCGCGTGGTGTCTGATCGGTGGATCGGCGCGGAGACGCAATTGCCCGTAAGCTTCCGACATCTGATATTGCCCGAGAAGAATCTACCGCCTACGGAATTGCTGGATCTGCAGGCGCTGCCGATAACGGCGTTACGAAATGCCAAATTCGAGAACATCTATTCTGATTTTCCGCAGTTTAACCCGATCCAGACACAGGTGTTCAATGCGATCTACAATTCCGACGATAACGTGTTCGTTGGAGCGCCCACAGGTTCAGGAAAGACGACCATCGCGGAATTTGCGGTACTAAGATTACTAACGCAGAATCCGGAAGGACGATGCGTATATATGGTGAGCAAGGAAGCTTTAGCCGAATTGGTCTACGCCGCGTGGGCGGCAAAATTCGGCCAACAGCTGGGAAGAAAAGTTGTCCTGCTGAGCGGTGAAACGGGAACGGATTTGAAGCTCCTGGCCAAAGGCCAGATCATTATCACCACGGCGGACAAATGGGACGTGTTATCACGCAGGTGGAAGCAGCGGAAGAACGTGCAGAACATCCAGCTGTTTATCGTGGATGAGCTGCAGCTGATCGGCGGTGAGGAGGGCCCGGTGCTAGAAGTTGCGTGTTCGCGAGCCCGTTATATCTCTTCGCAGCTCGACAAACCCACCAGGATAATAGCGTTATCGGCCTCGTTAGCCGACGCCAAAGACGCAGCACAGTGGTTGGGAGCACCGGCAGCAGCAACCTTCAATTTTCATCCTTCTGTGCGACCGGTACCTTTAGAGCTGCACGTGCAAGGTATAAACGTCACCCACAACGCGTCGAGATTAGCCGCCATGGCAAAACCGGTGTATAACGCGATTCTCCGGCATGCCGCGCACAAACCGGTGATCGTATTTGTACCCACTCGTCGGCAGGCGAGATTAACGGCCATCGACTTGCTAACATTCACGGCGGCCGAGGGTCAACCCTCGAAATTCTTCCATGCAGAAGAGGCTGACATTAAGCCGTTCCTCGATCGCATGACCGACAAAACGCTAAAGGAAACTCTGTCGCAAGGTGTGGCTTACCTTCACGAGGGTCTATCGGCCGACGATCGTCGTTTAGTCGAGCAACTGTTCGACAGCGGAGCTATCCAAGTGGCGGTCGCGACGAGGGATCTCTGTTGGGGTTTATCTATCAGCTCCCACCTTGTTGTAGTCATGGACACGCAGTGTTACAACGGCAAGACACATGCTTATGAAGATTATCCAATCACGGACGTGCTGCAAATGGTGGCGCGAGCTAATCGCCCACTAGAAGACGAGGACGCCAAGTGCGTGCTACTGTGTCAAAGCTCGAAAAAAGATTTCTTCAAGAAGTTCCTGAATGAGCCACTACCAGTGGAAAGCCACTTGGATCGCCGGCTGCATGATCACTTCAATGCGGAGATTGTGACGAAGACGATCGAAAACAAACAAGACGCGGTTGACTACCTCACGTGGACTTTCCTGTACCGACGACTCACTCAGAACCCTAATTACTACGGTCTGCAAGGCGTCACGCATCGGCACCTATCGGATCATCTGTCCGAGTTGGTCGAGAGTACATTGACCGACCTAGAACAAGCCAAGTGTGTCGCCGTAGAAGACGAGATGGATACTTTGCCGCTCAATCTGGGAATGATCGCCGCCTACTATTACATCAATTACGCCACCATCGAATTGTTCAGTCTGTCTCTCAACAATAAGACGAAGATCAGGGGTTTGTTGGAGATTATTTCAGCAGCTGCTGAGTACGAGAGCGTTCCAGTGCGACAAAGAGAAGAGAATTTACTGAGAAGTTTGGCTGCGCGTCTACCTCATGCGCCACAAGCCGCTAGAATGGCTGATCCTCACGTGAAAGCGCAGCTTCTGCTGCAAGCTCACTTGTCGAGGATACAGCTAGGTCCAGAATTGCAGAAGGACACCGAACTGGTGCTGGGCAAGGCCGTGAGGCTGATACAAGCTTGCGTCGACGTGCTGAGCTCTTCTGGATGGTTGGCACCCGCCGTCGCCGCTATGGAACTTGCGCAGATGGTGACGCAGGCGATGTGGTCCAAGGATTCCTATTTAAAGCAACTGCCGCACTTCACAGCGGAGACCATCAAACGCTGCACCGACAAAGGCGTGGAGACCGTGTTCGACGTGATGGAGCTCGAGGATGACGATCGAAATCGGCTGTTGCAGTTAACGGATGCGCAGATGGCGGACGTGGCTAAATTCTGTAACCGGTATCCTAACATTGAGATGTCGTATGAGGTACAAGATAAAGACAAATTGCACAGCGGCGGCACGGTAAACGTGATTGTACAATTGGAACGGGAGGACGAGGTAATTGGACCGGTAGTCGCGCCATTCTTCCCGCAAAAACGTGAGGAAGGCTGGTGGGTGGTGATCGGCGACCCAAAGAGCAACTCCTTGCTCTCTATCAAGCGCCTGACGTTACAACAGAAGGCAAAGATCAAACTGGATTTCGTTGCTCCGGCACCCGGCCAGCACTCCTACACCCTGTACTTCATGAGCGACGCTTATCTCGGTTGCGATCAAGAATACAAATTTACTATCAACGTCGGAGAGTACGAAACGGATGCCAGTTCCGGTTCGGATTCCGAGTAAAATAACAAATCTACGACGTTTCATAATATCTACCATTTTCTTGTTCCGCGTAGGTCTATCTATATATCTATGTCAAAAGTATATATGCGTGATCGTACCATCTTTACGAATTTTTTAAATTTATTAACACTGTTAGAGCAATCTTTCGTGAATGCAGTGCGACAGTTTCTTCATATTTAAATTTTCTATTTCAAATATTTCAAAATTTTCTTTCAGTTCTCGCTCTTCTAACAGCACCTGTGCGGAATAAAAATATTGTATTTCTTGTCTTTTGCTTTAATTTAAGATAAAGAGAAATGCGTAGAAAAACTTATATATCTCACAGTCCTATAATCTAAGCAACGTCTAATGTAATTTAAATGGTTGATGTTACAATAAGATACGTAAGAATAAAAATTTTATATTTAAAGGGATATGCTGGAGAGTCGTCTGTTTTATTTAAATTAAAAATTAAAAATGCTTCTCCATACGTGCAGTACATATATACATCAATTCAGGGAAACAGTAACTTACGATAACTCACTCGTTTACGCGGAGTAACGTATCGTAAGTTACTACAGAAGTAACGCTCGCGTAAACGTAGTAAAGGCCATTGCACGTAACAAAGTTTTAAGTCATGATCGTAAGGCCGTAAGAAAATAGACCAATCACAGTCGATTATTCTTCTCGAGCTCGAAGAATAATCGAGTGTGATTGGTCTATTTTTTTACGGCCTTACGATTATGACTAAAACTTTGTTACGTGCACGGGCCTTAAAGCAGGGCACACACACCTTTCGTAGAACGTAACAGTAAGGTTTTAACCACGCGTGTTGCTCACGTTTCGTACTTCTACGGTTATAGACGGCTGAATCGAGCAACGCGCGTGGTCGAAACCTTACTGTTACGTTCTACGAAAAATGTGTGTGCACTGTGTAGCTAAGCGCAAAGTAGCATAATTGAATGTGATTGGTTCTTACCTTTGGATCTACGTACACTTAATTGCTACTTTGCGCTTATAGCTAAGCAAAAGTTGGGCAAAACGCAGTCTATCCTACGCGAGCGAAGCTTCTTTTCTCTTCCGTAACGCGCCGCGCCGGGTAGGAAAATTGACCATGCGGCCATGCGGTTTCTCGTCTACGTTCCGCCAACCACTGCTCATGCTCACCCAGCTCACCACTGCTTCTCCTCTCTCCTCTGTCCGAGTCTCTTTGGTTTCGCTGTGACCTCGAGTCCCAGAGTCCCCGTTAAAACATCCCACGTCGGTCACATACGCCCGGGCAGGCGAGGTTGGTCTACAATTTCTACGTGCTTCGAAGTAAGTAACGCGATGAGCAGAGGATATCACCAGCCGCGAGTCGGCAGATTTTTTCGCGCGCGCTCCGCCGGATTTCCTCGAGTTATATTTAATGGCCTCGGCCATCATCGTGGTCACGCATCGCGCGCGATCTTAACCTCCGAATGGAGTCCTTCTTTCTGTCGTCACGTACGTACGCCGCTGGCCTTGCACGTCACAGACGCCCGATAATAACGCGTAGACGAACAGCGGACGAACCCCGCTGCCGCTATTTTTCAAGGATTATGCTTAGTGACTCCGAGATTGAGCGTTGCAGCATGCACACGCTTCCCTGACGTCTTACTAATTTACATTAATAGATTCATCATTGAATCGCGAAGATAGGGATTTCGAGTGCGTGCACGCTTCTCACGAATTTTTGAGCGCAACCATTCATAATTTAATATCTTTAAAAACAAATTCAACGTAAAGACAATAGTTTTGTTAAGCTGCATTTTTCTTTCTTTTTCAGAAGAGTATTGTATGAGTCAAAAAATTGAAAAACCGATACTATCAGGTCAACGCATAAAGACCAGAAAAAGAGGTAAAAGACAGACGTTACTTCTTATGTAAACGTATAAGAGCAAATCTTTAGGGTATTGTATTGACGAAAGCTGGTGTTTGCAGATGAAAGAGAGAAATATGACCCAACCGGATTTCGAGATGCGGTTTTGCTTGGTTTGGAAAAAGCTGGTAACGACTTAGAAGCAATTTCTAAATTTTTGGACGCGGCTGGTTCTAAGTTAGATTATCGTCGATATGGGGAGGCATTATTTGACATCATGATAGCTGGAGGCCTTTTAGTTCCTGGTGGTTCCATTGCTCAGGATGGTGACAAACCGGTAAAAACCAGTGCATGTGTTTTTGAGCAGCCAGAGGATATGGAGTCTATGCGGAATTTCGAGCAGGTAAAAAGTGGACAAGATGGAGTCTTGTGGTAGTTTTTTTTTATCACCACTTTAGGATAGCGAGTTGGAATTTAAAATCTTAAAATAAAATCTCTTGTTTGAATAAACAGGTCTTTATCAAGCTTATGCGGCGTTACAAATATCTGGAGAAGATGTTTGAGGAAGAGATGAAGAAAGTATTGGTTTTCATGAAAGGATTTTCACCTAAGGAAAGAATCAAGCTAGCTAGGATGACAGCGCTGTGGATCTCAAACGGTTCTGTACCACCTACGGTCCTTTCGGTCTTGATCAATGAGCATCTTGTCAAGGACAACTTGGCATTGGACTTTCTACTGGAGGTCTTTGTTACTTGGAAACAGGAAAAAGGCTTATCTAGTTTAATGACGGCTCTGAAGAAAGGAGGTATTGAGGGAAGGTACGTAAAATTAATGCTTAATATTAATTATTTATTGTATAATTTAGAGAAGTCAATTTTTTTTTTTTTTTTTTTAATATTTCCATCGATTGATTTATTCTTTCTTGTTTATGCAACTCCTTTTGTAGGTTGATGGAGTTTGTACCACCAAATAAACGAACTGAGGAGCATTTCCGGTCTGTATTCGAAGCAGTAGGCCTGGCGGATATCGTGAAATTGCACAAGGCTCAGGCCAGTCAGGAAGCCAAACGGGATCTGCAACAACTTCTCTTGGATGACTTAGCAGAAAATAGACCAATGAAAGACATTACATTAGATCTCAAGGAAATGGCACAAAGGAGCTGTATTCCCGAACACGAAGTGATTGGATTGGTAATGGTCTTTCATTCTCTTATATATATTTGATTAAGACGCACAAAAATATCTTTAGAAATACTATTCGCCACCATTTACAGATTTGGGTTGTTGTAATGGGCCAAGCTGAATGGAACAAGAAAGAAGAGTTGGTCGCTGAACAAGCACTGAAACATCTAAAAGTTTATACTTCACTGTTCGGTGCTTTTACAACCACTGCCAGATCTGAACTCGCACTCATCCTCAAGGTCCAGGAGTTCTGTTATGAGAACATGAATTTTATGAAAGTCTTCCAGAAGATTGTTTTACTCTTTTATAAAAGTAAGTATACAACATGCATACTACAGAATACATATTATACATTTACGAAATCTAAGCATTTTATACAATATACATATATTACAGATTCTCGTATACGTAATTTAATTAAATATTGTTGTAAATTATTGTTATAAAGAGAATAAAATGTTCACGTTGATTTTTAGCGGAAGTTGTATCAGAAGATGTAATATTGAAGTGGTACAAAGAGGGTCATTCAGTGAAGGGGAAAATGCTCTTTTTAGACCAAATGAAAAAATTCATAGAATGGCTACAGAATGCTGAAGAAGAATCCGAATCAGGAGAAGAAGAGGATTAGAAATATTCAAGTAATTTCTTTTTACAAAGTTTTATTTGAAATCCATGAGAAACGGTTACATTCCATTATTTCAAGGCATCTTTCTCTTTACAGGAGAACGCATCATTGCCAGTGACAAGAAACGACATAGACCCAAAATTTCGAGACAGATCAAGGACACGTCAATATCAGTCAGAAGAGACGCCACGGACTCTTGGAAATATACAATTATAAATAAAACTTAAGTCAATGTTAGGTACTCCATGATGAATCAAGTATTCAAAAGAATAGAAAATTTTTAAATTGTCAATAAGAACTAAACACTAACATCCAATCGGTGTGGAGGAACTGTAAATTTGCAACATCTTTGAATTGTATTACTTTAAGAAAAAATATTTTGTGTTACATTTTTATAACTCCGCTACAAAATATATACAGAATAACAAAGAACGTATAAGAAAAAAAAATCTTTATCCCTGTGTACGTACACGTTTCGGATCCCTGTCTTTCTTTGTATAATATTGTACTAGTTTATAGAAAATATACTGACAGGTGGTGTTTAATATTTTGAAGTTTTGGACTCCTCTAACTTCCTTGTAACAGAATGAACAAATCTCAGGAAACTTTTGCATCCTAATACGACTATTGGAAAACAAATCTGCCGTTTTTTCTTTTTTTTTTTTAGGAACTTGATCTAAAAGGGAAATTTGTTCAATCTACACTTACAGTACTCATTCATGCGCAACAGCTTCTCTCTTGTATTTACACTTTATTCAGCTTTCTGTTTTATATTTAATTTTTGTTTATACTTGTAAGGTCTCATATCTGCGATCGGTTGCTTCTTAATGAGCGTTTTTCCCCTCATCAGAGGCACTAACTCGTTCGGTACCGTAATACGGTGGTGACTCGTCTGATACGTTTCGCACAATGCGATCAACATGCGAGGTATCGCGCACGCGGTTCCATTCAGCGTGTGCACGTGTTTCATATTCCCATCTTTTGTCCTATATCTAATATTAAGACGTCTTGACTGATAATCCGTGCACGTACTACAACTGGATAATTCACCATACAACTTTCTTCCAGGCATCCAGCCTTCCATGTCACATTTCCTAAAACAAGGAGGCGTGCATTTGTATCAGAAAATGTAAACAGAATATATATGTAATATAAGTACACGTATTTGAATGCACTACCTATAAGCTGGTGAACCTAAATCAAGAGATGGCATATCCATTATTTGAAAGTGCAATCCTAATGAGGAAAACAATTCTTCCTGTATGTTTTGAAGATCTTGAAACATCTCTTCGGATTGATTTGGCTCGGAACAAACAAACATTTCCACTTTGGTGAACTGATGAACTCTGTCCAAACATAATAAGTTCAGAGATAAACGTGGTTTGAAAAATTTTAAGTTTACCCCCTATATGTGATGTTAATAACAATGTGTAATCTTTTACCTATAGATTCCTCTTTCATCCAGAGCGCCCGATCCCTCCGCACGGTAGCATCGACTGACAGCGGCCAATTTTATTGGTAGCACGTCATAGGAAAATGTACTATTCATCACGTTGCCGGCTAATGACATTTCCGCAGTTCCAGACAAGCTATATTTGTCACCGTAATGAGAATCCAAGTTATATACCAAGGTACGACCATCGTCTACTATTAAACCACATCTCTCGATAATTTTAGTAGGGATAATATCAGGCACCGACAATAACTTAAATCCATGCTTCAACAACCTTCTAAGTGCATACTGAATCAATGCTTCTTCTAATTCTGCCAGATCTCCTAAAAGCATATAGCTTCTTTGTCCAGTAACAGGACCCAACGTATGCGTTCTTATCGCCTTCAAATTAGTGGCGAGTTCGACAAACTCCTGTGGCTCAAAGTCAAATTCTGGCTTCCTGCCACACTCCTTCAACAATCTCGGTTTATCACCATACTCACATACTGTGGGATGCGTACAGTTTGGTATCTTGCTTAATTCCTGTAGGAGCAACTCTCTCTTCTCGGGATTGCCGGAATATTCGAGAACTTTATCGATATCTCCAATACCTTTTCTTCTTTTGATATTGTTGAAAATAACGTCACGGTTTGCAGGATTGCATAAAAAGTCTGTATTATATTCCGGTTCTGGCAAAACGTGTTTTGCACCACGCACATTTTTTTCTAACGCTTCTGCAGGCTGTTAAAAGCATAATCATTATTATTATTATTATTATTATTACACAAAATTACTTTAAATATTGTTATTGAAGTATACATAATATATGAAAAAATTACAAATGATACAATATTACATACCAACGTGTGTAGCCAAAAATGCCATGACCTACACAATTGTTTGAAATTTTGTTGAAAACTAAACCTCATTTTTTATATTAAAAAACAAATGCTTACACGTAGTTCATAGCATGTCAACAATGGCTACGGACGCTACGGTCACCAGAACGTTTAGGGTGCATTCCCATGGAGAAAGAAATAGCGGAACGGACGTAAAACGGACGTCCTTTGATTGGCTAATATCCCATATCTTTGAAAGCCCCCACTTGAAGATTAGCCAATCAGAGCGATTCCGTTTTAGTTCCGTTCCGCTATTTCTCTCTCCATGGGGATGCTGCTTTAGGGTTTATAGTCGCTTCCGTCCGCTTCGCTCTAACACCACGTGCTCTTTCCTGTTTTTCTTTACTCTCACATGCAAAAATTAAAGCGAATACGCGTAGAGGAGTAACGTCATGAAATATATGCGATATAACGGATATATGCGCGTAATGCGCGTATATCATTGCCATTTTCGCGTTGGATAAAGCTCATAAAGCTCGATTGGTCGATACGCTTCGCGCGACCGCGCCGCCCCGAGCTTCCGGTTGCGCGTGCGTACCAGCGCCGTGAAACTCCCGCGCTCGCTCGCTTGGTGGAGAAGACAGGAGAGGCGACCTCGGACAATCGGCGTATCGACCGAGCACACATCGAACCGTGTCGCCTGTCGCCTATTATAGTGACGTGCGGCGTGTTTGCCCGCGATTTCGCGGAACAGCGACAGGTATGTACGTTCGGCGGTCGGGCGGTCGACGAGCATCAATAATAATCGATATCGAGCGCGCGGCTATCTTCGCGTCGCGTAAGTCGTAATTCCGTGCGACGATAAACGCTCTCTCTTTCTCGGCTACACACCTCCCTCCTTCCCTCCCTTCCTCCCACCCATCTTCTCTGTCGCCCGGGTTCAGGGTTGGCCATATTGCTAGCCGTTGATAAATTCACGGGATTTTCGTACCGACTGGTGAGTCTTAGCTGCTGAAGCTGAAGCTGCTCTCGGCGTCGCGCGGAACGTCGCGACGTATTCTCGTCTCCGTTCCGCGTCGCGTTCCTCGACGCCGCGCTCGACCTCGACGCGCCCGGACAGTGCGGGACGCGAGAAATCGCGAGGCGGCCGTGTTTCGGACGCGTCGATCGACGTTGCACCTCGTGCCTCGTGCCCTCGTGGCGCGCGATGTCCCTCAGATGTTTCGCGTTCGCGCCTTCCTGCGCCCACCGCCTCCCGCCCTCGACCCCAAGCCCAAGGCGCGACTTTGGCCTGGAAGCAGGATGTCGCGCACAAGTATCCGTCGGCACGTAGGACGCGCGACTTTTCCTTAGCATCGGTCAACGCGTCCCTCGCCGCTCGCCGCCACTCGCCGGAATGTATATGATGATGCGTCAATATTGTTCCACCGGTTTTCGCGCCGGATAAGCCGGATTTGTTTAGCCCCTGGCACATTATTAACTTTTCCGTCGCGGAGGAACTGGAGCTGAAAAACGCTACCGGGACCCGGGACTACCGGGAGAGGCAGCTACCAGTGCGCATAGTGCGGCGGATACGGGTTACGTTTGTGACGAAATTAATGGCAGTGAGGATATACGTGTCTAATTAAAAAACCATTCAGAGTTAATTACGGATTTGAGATTTCTTAAATTTAATTCATGAGTTGAGTCGAGAATAAAAAGTTTCTGTTGTAAGTAAAATTGAAATTTTCTCCATTTAAATGCACGTGTAACGATAAGAAATAAACGAGATGCGAATAAATATAAAAAGTGTAAAAAAAAAAAAACTCAAAGTTACGTGTTATACAGTTGCGTGCATAGATTTGTGTAGATTTTAGGACATTCTGCAAGTAACGTTATATATTGCACAATAATATCATGATCTACGTCTCTTATTATTTTTGGAACATGTAGTACAATGCTGCGCTGGATTATTTATTTTTATATTAGACCTGTTCGTTTTAGCTGAACTTGCACATTTCATCTTTTCCTCTTTTTCTCTCCAACGATGAACCGTGCAAGAAGTTTAGCTAACAACGAACAAGTCTATTGTCACTTTAGTGGTGATCGACTAGCTTTTGTAGTGAAATATTTAAGGGAGCATTCTCTCTGGTTCGAAAGATCATAAAAAGGGTATTTTTCAGGAATTTTTTATAAGGAAAAAAGCGAATTTTTGCGTGTTCTTTTAGCCTTATTTTAAGAATATATATACACCCTGTATTTTTATTTTTTAAATAACAAAAAAAACCGCTCTTTTTTATGTTACAGCCTGATCATTACAGCCTAAGAGCTCGCAAGAAAAAATGCATATGAACGGTGTAAATGATTCCAACTGTTCTAGGTATCTGAAACACAAAAACCAAACATTTTCTTATTCAGGAGAAGTGTGGCTATCGTCTGAACTAGGGCTGCGGTCCACTTGACGCTACAAATGCTTTGAAGCGTTCTTCTTCTCCTTCTTTCTTCCGTGAAAGCATTTGTAGCGTCAAGTGGACCGCAGCCCTAGAACTAAACCAATATTTCCACTCTAGACAAATAACGGCTTTTTATTAATATAAAATATTGTAGTTTTTCGTCAAAAATTTGGTAATATTTTATTAAAAGAAAAAGCTAATAAACGTATAACATTTAGTCTAGTTCAGACGATAGCCACACTTCTCTTGAATAACAAAATTTTGGTTTTTGTGTTTCAGATATCTAGAACAGCCAGAATTATTTACACCATCCATATGCGTTTTTTTTTCCTTGCGAGCTCCTAATGATCAGGATATAATATAAAAAAGAAGAGCCTTTTTGTTACTTAAAAAATAAAAATATATTCTTAAAATAAGACTAAAAGATACAAATATATATACAAAGTTTAACGTTATTCACTTTTTTTAAACGTTTGTGTGTTTACTTTTTCAGACATAATCTTTATTTAAAGATGGAGTTGTCGTCGGAAATATTGGAGAGCCTAGTTATGGATAACAAGGATGTTATGGAGGTATTGAAAGATGGAAATGTTACGGAAGAGAACATTATATTCGAATCTGAAGTAACCGCCGAAGATTCTGAGGAGGCAGAAATAGAAGAGATCATAGAAATAATTGAAGAAGTCGAGGAGGAAGGCGAAGAGACACCACCGGATGGTAATGCCTCGGATAAGGACTTGTTGGCGGATGCGCAGGACAGTGAAACGCGTGAAAAGACAAAGAGAAATGACAAGGCGACTAGTAAAAACATGGAACTTTATGGCTTCGACGAGGAGAACTCGATGTTTACTTCGCACGTGGAAAAGGAACCTGTCAAAAATGTAAAAAGTAGTACGCAGAAAACCACTAAGAAGCAAGTTATAAACTATGACGTTGATGAGGATTGGGAGGATGAGGAGCTGGAACGCGTGGATGGGTTGGACAATACGTTCGAAATGACGGATAATCGCGCGAGCTCTTTGCGGACGCAGGCTGACAAGAAGCATGTAAATAATCAAACTATCCTGTTGCCATCAAACAGATTAGATTTAAAGATCCATGTGGATTCTACGGGAAAAGTGGACAAATCTCGAATGGATGGAAATAAAGTAAACAATATCGAGGACGATAGTGAGTCGACTCAAGAGATAGTGAAAAATACAGAGAATAATCTGTTGTACACGGTGCTTGGAACAAAGAAGCCAGATGCTACCGTTAAGCAGCAGCAAGAAAAGCTCAATGATCACTACGTCAAAGTTAGTATATCTGATCCAAGTATTGTAAATGTAAAATGGTCTTTTAATATTATTAACAAGCAATCATTATTTTAGATGGAACGACTTGAAGCAAATACCATACCGGTTGAGGGTACCATTTACTACGAAGGCGACAACATGGAGACACTGTACGTAGCGCAAGCTATCGACGACAATGAACAATATCAATATGATAACACAACGATGGAGCAAGATGAGCAAATGTCTTGGGAGGTGCCGACGTCCGAGACCAATCAAAATCAAGAAGAAGACAGTTCTCAAGTATACGACATAACATTTCCATTCGAAAAGTTTATTGAGATCTTGTAAGTGGATATATTATATATTTTTTTGCTTTTTCAGGATCAAATATTTTTGCACGAGGACGAAGACGGTCAATTATACTTCAAGGATGCTAGCGGAACTCTGCAACCGGTATATTTAACCGAGGACGGAAATTACGCGATTGCTGAAAGCAGCGACGACAATACCAATAAAGAATCGCAATCTAAATCACATCAGAACAGCAGCACGGTCGAAGAGGAGTCTTTTATTTTACCTGATATAGATTCAAAGTCTGTTTCTAATAAACAGGTACGTTTTATATTGTATATCAATGAGTTTTACACACACGCACGCGCACACACACATACAGTTTCTATTTATATTTATAATTCGCTAGACTACAAGTACGGTGTCGTCGTCGCTTCAAGATTTTGACAATGAAGACAATACTGTGACTATATCCTTGATAATATCGGAGGATGAGAATGGACAAAAGAGAACTCAAGTCATTATACCAACAACAGACAATTTGAAGTGCGACATCTGTAATAAAAGCTTTAAAACATCTTTCCAATTACTGAGGCATAATAGACTAAAGCACGCTCGTGAAGAGGATATAACTACGAGAAACTTTCCTTGCGACTCGTGTCCTAAAAGGCAAGTCGAAATATTTAGCGAATGCACATATATATGCCTAGTATAATCTTATTTTTTATCTTTTTCTATCTTATTCTATCTTATTCTATCCATATCATTTTATTTAATAAAATTCTCAATACGTGGAGTTGTCTTTATAAAGTCAAGTCTTAATTTTTTTAGGTATCCAGATCAGGGTTCGCTCGCCCGCCATCGAAAGACTCACACCGGTGATCGACCGTTCCAGTGCTTGGAATGCCACAAAAATTTCCCTACATCCACGGCGCTACGTCGTCACTTGACACTACACAATTCCCAATCGCGACCGCTTCCTTGCATTTACTGCGGTCGACGGTTTATGGATAAGACCAGTCTGGCGAAACACGAGGAGTCGCATATGCCTAACGAACAACGCAAGTACACGTGTGATATATGCCAGAAGACCTTCCACCACATAACCGACCTGAGTATGCACAAGAAGCATCACGATCCCGACAAGAAGTTCGATTGCGAAGTATGCGGTCGTGAGTTCAACAGATTGAACAATCTGCAGAGACACATGCTGGTACATCAACAAGTATGTAAACTATTTTACTCTGTAATCCCTCCTCTCTTCTTTATAGCATATAAAAGAGAAAATACACCAAATGGTCATATGACTTTATATTTCCTTGTGCGTTTACAATTTTTTTTACTTGGATTTATAAATGATTTTTCTTTCTCGCAAATAGCAACAGGGAGGAAATGAGGAGATACTTTCCTGCGACGTGTGCGGAATTACGTATAAATTCATGAGCTCATTAACGAGGCACATGGTGACCACACATATGAATCCCGAGAAACTGCGACAGCAGGCGGAGGAGCAACGGAGAAAACGCGAGAACAACTATCGGAAATACCTAGAAAACCGAAAGATGTACGAAACTCAGAATTATGGTACAAAGCGTTCAAAATACAATTTACTCACCGGAGATAACGACGAAACAGCCTGACTTAAATTTTCCTGTAGTTTCTTGGCAGTTTCGTAAAAATATAATAAGATTGTACGTTCTGTGAGAATAATAACGTATATATTAGTAATATCTTTGTATCATTGGTAAGACATTTGCATTTAATTTAATAAGTATATCAGCAACATATAACTACGATGAGCACGTGTAAGTGTCTTGCGTGGACATTTATACATATTTAATTATATTACATTACGGACTAGTATATGATGTGACGTGACGATGTACTATAGCCATTAAGTACATATACATATATGTACACGTGTACACTCACACACAGAGAGGGAGGGGGGGGGGAGAGAGAAAGAAAAGATACAAGTACCTACATAAGAATAAGATTTCTTTAGTCTCTTGCATGCACCAAATGACTTAAAAATAAAATAGCATCGTCTGTACACACGAATGTTTGAAGCGTGCCTTAATCACTTACTCGTTTATTTGCACAATGTCTCGAGTGCTTTGAAGTAGGCATACTTGATATCGAATTCCATATCGTACCAATAATTAACGGATATGCAAGCGTGAGACTGTGTCACATGATGGAACCATAACGATGGCAAGTACAATACATCTCCAGCTCTGAGTGTGACTTTCAAGCTATGTGTATTACGATATTCTGGAAATCTATAAGTAAAGTTTTCGTTTATCTTTAATCATTAAAATAAATGTCATTTTGAAAATAAAACTACTGCTGTGTACGTGACTGAACTTTTCATAGTTTGGATTTAGGGGATCCACACATATCCATGGCGTCGATGCGAGATTTGTGATTTCCTCGGAATTAGGTGTTCCATTAACTATGGATTCGATAATCCATTTTCCGGGTTCGCACTCCTTGTAAACGGCAGACGGATACGTTCGATATGGAATCCATGGCAGATCAGTGGGAGGATGTAAGATAAAGTTCTTTTCACCAGACACAACGCAATATATATTTTCATAAGGATCTTTGTGCACTACAAATTTGTAAAAATACCTAGTTTAATCCAAATGTGTATTACTGATCTTTAGAATTAATAAGTACAAAATAAAATTGTGCAATTTACAAAATTCTTCAAATTATAAGAATTAAATTTCCATAACGATGATCATCTCATATCATTTAAATTCGAGATATCGAATATCGAGATATTTTCAAGTGTTACTAAATAAAAGAAAACCTTGGCACTCACAGTAAGAATATGTAGTTTAATTCGAACGTGTGTTACCCCACGTTTTAAAATTAACTGTGGTACACTTGTAAAATTGTGTGAACAGAAATGCATTTTGCAAACGTGTCGAAATTATAAGAATGAGATTTACGTAACGATGATAATTTTGTATCATTTAGATCCGAGATATCGAAATATACTTTCAAGTATTTCTGTTACCAGGTAAAATAAAACTTTACTGGAAGTCACAGCTCTTTCGTCTCCCATCCAAAAATTCACAGCGTCAGGTTGCTTTCCAAACGCCTCGCTGGCCCATGATATCTCGGTTTCTGCATCTGGCCACAACTTGCGAAAGCTATGCATAAAATTTGAGTTTTGTTGCTGTATGTAAAATACACTGTTCTCCTTCGTGTTCTCCAACGTGTCGAGAAATGCTGATATCGTGAGTAGACGGTCCTCGGGCATTACGAAGAATTCTTTAGCGTCATCATCCCGTTCGGCTATCGCATCCGCATAGCCGTTCGGCGTTACGGCGACCGAAACCTTTTCGTCACCGATCACCTTGCGAAAATACGGTATAGACCATTTGCTCACAGCGGGCCAATGTTTTATTACGCCTCTTATAACTAGTGGTACGTTCTTCGAGACGTACTCGCGGTAGAAAGCGAGCGGCGTAATCGAGTCATCTATTTCCGCAACTTTGCTTTGCAAGTACAATTCTGCAATATAAGAAATTGTGATAAAATTAGTGCGTAACATGTATAAAGAATTAAATATAATATAATATATATATAATTTTGTGTGATTGAAATAAACTTTTCCAACGCGTCACATATCGTTACAATGTGCCAAAATACACTAAAACTGTTATTTTTGCAATTTTTCTGAAAAATGTTCCAATTCAAATGAAAAATTCTGAGAAAGTCTCAAAGTCTTGAAATTTTCATAGAAATTCTGACTAATAATATAAACAATTCTGAAATTATTAAAATGTCAAACGGGTCATTTTGACTCCTTTGGTAGTTCGTGTTAAACAACGTACTCCTCTCTTGTTAATTGTAACGATAATTACATGATTCATCCTATATATAATTTGGAGGAGTCGGGGACTGCGTGTTTCCTATTTATAAACTTATTTAACATCGATATAAATTATATGTATGTACATTAATATACTTGAATATACTAGAAATTAATATTTCAATCACAAATTACATTTTCGTTCGCATTATCGCAGAGCGTTTCGTAAATGTTCATTCACGTAGCAACTCGATTAGCAAACGACACGCGTGCAACCCATGTGGGAGTTGATAGGTTAATCGAATGTGAGGTTAGCTCGCGTATCCTTCAGATAACAGAAACACGTGAGATTGAGACAAACCTCTCGCCTCTCGCGACAGGTTGTGGCACGCCTCTCGGATTCTATCTTCGACATTATTGTCATTATTCGACATTATTCGAGATGAAGCGTGAAAAGGAATGTCGCCGCGGAACGTTTATTGACAAGTTGTCGTTGTCACCAACGTTGACAACAGCTGACAGTGGACGAATGACGAATGTAGGTTAGAATGGTTAGATTTGAATTGAGATTATAACCGTGAATATTGTGTGCCAATCAATGCGTTTAGCTAATGGACCTTGTCCGACTGTTAGTCACATGTCACATGTTATTGAAGATCCCATTATCTCTTTGCTAAAGATCACAAGGAGAGACCATGTTTTAACATATAAATGTAAGTTTAGCTTCCTAGTAGATAACATGGATGAGATACAGCTTTAAAATGCTTATAATTTCAACCTGATAAAAATTTTATACACATTTTTATAATAAACATGTATTATATAACATTAACCATAGCAATATACTCGTACATTCCTCTCTCTCTCTCTCTCTCTCTTTATCGCTCGCTCGCACAATTTATTCGTATAATTATATGAATTTGTTTACTGAATTATTACAGATTTAATATAAAATATGATAGCGAAAAATTCTAGTCAAGACGTTATGCAATCATGAACGATGAAGGAGGAAATATTGATTGTAGAGATATTTTATCTAGGATTGAAGATATTATATCAGCTATATGCGTATAATATTGATTTGATTGCAGATAGCGAATGTATAAAGCTCACACTGAGCCTCGAGACCAGTTCTTAAAGTAAAGCGCGCTTGCGATTGCGGATCAGTCATGGACAAGGGCAACGCACTGTTGCAGATACACTTGGAAAGACCTCTCTACGAACACGAAACGCTGAATCAGAATTATGATTACGAGAAGCCAAAATCATCCTGTAAGTTGTAACAGCAAAGTGCGCGGACGCGTCCCGTGCAGTTTATATATAGAAATATAAAATTTGTAATGGGTCATTTGTGATTCCAGTGATGCGGGATGCAATGAACGATGTTAAATCGAAGAACTGGCAGTCCTGCGTAGCGTCAACGGTACCGGTGATACGGTGGCTTAGCCGATACACGTGGAAGGAAGACATAGTACCTGATATCATTTCGGGTCTAACTGTGGCGATTATGCACATACCGCAGGGTATGGCCTACGCGCTCCTGGGAAATCTACCGCCGGTGGTTGGCATATACATGGCCTTCTTTCCTGTCTTCGTGTATTTCTTCCTCGGCACCTCCAAGCACGTATCCATAGGTGAATACCGAAACGATAAGACAAAACGATGCAACGATTTTTAAGACGTGCGCTAAAGACAACTTCGAACTAACACAAAGTCGCGGAGATATATATATATATATATATATATATATATACACCTTCTGCAGTTTGCGATTCTCCCAGTTAATATATTCATTTCATTAACTTCCGTTGCAGAACAATTAGAAATAATACACCTTAAATATGAACTTATTCGACAACCTTGAACAATGAAACATTCTTGGCACTCATCAGGAACTTTCGCCGTGGTTTGCCTAATGACCGGCAAAGTAGTAACGTTTTACTCGAGTCCACACGCGGGACACACGTTTGCGAATGCCTCGGATGCCGTTTCGCAAAATCTCGAGGATGTCGCATATGTATATACACCTATGCAGGTAGCAACGGCTGTGACACTAATGGTCGGGATACTTCAGGTAAACGCCTTGTTATCTTTGAAAGCGCGCATCTCTCCGAGATCAAAAGGATATACGAAGAGATTTTTCTTATCATTGTAGATAATAATGTATACATTCCGATTGGGCATTGTGACAACGTTGCTGAGCGAAACTTTAGTCAACAGCTTTACGACAGCAGCTGCCGTTTACGTTTTAATATCTCAAATCAAGGATCTCCTTGGTTTAAAACTGCCAAAGCAAAAAGGTTACTTTAAACTGATTTTTGTAAGTGAACATAAATTATATTTTTAGTATTTATGTACGTAAATTATTTATGTACTTATATATTCGAATTATGACGTAGTATAATATAGGAATAAAATATTATTCTTTGCCTTTAATTTTTCAGACTGTTATAGATATATTTAAAGAAATTAAAAACGTCAATATAGCTGCTACAGTAGTATCAACTGTATCAATTGTTATTCTTGTTTTTAACAATGAATTTCTAAAGGTAAACAACGTGTTGACTTAATGCTTTAGTTGAGCGTTCGTAAAAGCTAAAATGTATGACGTGTCATTTGTATTTCATAGCCAAGAGTGAACAAAAAATGCAGCATACCAATACCCATTGAACTTATTGCAGTGATTGGTGGGACATTAGTCTCTCGTTATTGCGACTTACCAAAGATTTATAATATCGAAACTGTCGGACATATTCCCACGGGGTACGTAAATATCGTTTTATCATCCTCTCTTAATATTTGCAAAAATTCTATATATTATATATTACTATAATATTATAAAACATATCTTTTAAACAGACTTCCTAAGCCAGAGGTGCCAAGTTTTGAATTGTTACCTTTAGTGTTGGTCGATAGTATTGCGATAACCATGGTTTCGTATACCATCACCATATCAATGGCATTAATATTCGCGCAAAAGCTCAACTACGAGATAGATTCGAATCAGGAACTCTTTGCAATGGTGAGACACCGATATCCTGACACGTATCGTATTGATTTTCGATTAATAATCTCCGGCGACGTATTCTATTTGCAGGGCTTTAGTAACATAATGGGTTCCTTCTTTTCGTGTATGCCAATATCGGCATCCTTGAGTAGATCCCTCATTCAGCAAACCGTCGGGGGACGTACACAGATAGCGAGCATTGTGTCTTGCTTATTACTGCTCATTATACTTTTGTGGATTGGACCATTTTTTGAGCTTCTACCGAGATGTGTCTTGGCTTCCATAATAGTTGTACGTGTAAAAATATATCCTTAAAAAAAAAAAAAAAAAAAATATCTCGTGTAACTATTGAAAAAGCATATCATTCCTAAAGACTTTTTTGTACAGGTAGCATTAAAAGGAATGTTTCAACAAGCCAATCAGCTCGTTAAATTTTGGAAATTGAGCAAGGCCGACGCTATAATTTGGATCGTAACATTTCTCGTCGTGACACTGATAAATATCGACGTCGGATTACTCGCGGGATTGCTCGTGTCACTGATTATGATTCTACTGCAAGTTATTCGGCCTTACACATGTCTGTTGGGTCACATACCACATACAGATCTGTACTTAGACATGGGTAGATACAAAGCGGTAAGGCTTACTAAAATAAATCGGAAAACACGAGCTATCACGCAGCTTTTATATTGTTCCTTGTTTCAGGCAATAGAGATACATGGGATAAAAATTATTCATTATTGCGGGACTTTGAATTTTGCCAATAACAGCTACTTCAAGTCTCTCGTATACAGACTCGTAGGAGTGTGTCCGCAAAAAATTATCAAGTACAGAAAATTGACCGAGGAGGGTCGTTTCTTGGAGGAGAAAAATTCTAGGGGGACGTGCGACGTGCAGTGTATAATAATGGATATGAGCGCGTTGAGTTATATCGATCCTAGTAGCGTTCAGGTATTGCATGTAATCGTAGAGGAATTCACGCGGGTGAATATCGAGTTTTATTTTGTCAATTGTCCTAGTCCTATTTTCGAAACGATCAAGAAATGTGATCTATATATCTATGGGACGATGTCGTTGAAAATCTTTGCAACTATACAAGATGCCATCGCTTATTTTCAAAATGAGATCACCTCAAGATAATAGAAAATAGTTTTCTATTGTTATATGGCGTATATATTTGTTATATAACTATTAATGTGTGATGGAGGAATGAATATGCACGTGCATTTCACACTATTTTTTCTCTATGATATTACGTCTTTGCAAGATACTTATATTGTTCGTGAAAATGATACAAGCGTAAGAATTATATTTTTTACTTGTTGTTAATATTTTACAATACAGCACAAGATGCATTGTGTCACATTATGCAATTGATAGATTCTGCATTGAAATGTAAGTGATATAAATGTACTTTACAATGGATATTATATCCAACGTTGTACTTACAATTAGAAGTGAGAACTTTTTCTCGCGCTGTATGTTGAAGTTAAATTTTTTTCATATGCCATCACATCGGTTCGATAATATACATCGATAACATATCGAAAATTCTTTTTTTTTTTTTATTCTGCATTAAAGTAAATGCACAAATAATTCAATTTGTCCTACATTTTGTTCACAATAAAAATAAATAGTTATTTATTAACTCAGCGAACCTGAAAAGAGCTTCCGGTATTTTGTGGATCTATATTACTGAACGTGCGTGAGGAACATGTAAAAGTATTAATTTATTTCGATGTACATAAAGTATATGAAAAAAATTCACATAATTTTTGACATTGTAGTTCAATATGGTTGCAGTAAGGAAATGAAAGCTTTACTAAAGCCCGTATCAGACTGCGGCGTGGGATTGAAATTGGAAATTTAATTAAATTTCAATCCAATCTCAGTCCCACGCCGTAGTCTAATACGGGCTTAAGTCGTTGATATATCTTGTAAAAATGTTACATTCTCTGCGTTATACGCTCGACTCGATTGTTGTATTGTTAATCATCGTTATAGCTTGGAAAGAGGAGAAATATTAAGCAATATAGCGTGTGATTGAGTAATCGGCCTGTTTATTTACAGCGATCACCCTATGTACAATGTGACAGCTCGCGGGTAACCCGTTACTGTTACGAGTTAAATTTACTGTGCCTCCGATAATTATGGAACCGGCACACGTAGTATCCTATATATCTCCTATTTGTAAGACACAATTCTTTTCTCTAATCTTGCGGCAGTGCTGCCCGTCGACGCTGTTGTATAATGCTGCAGAATAAATATTCCAAAATAAAATACACATTCGTTCAACAACACACACGATATCTGCATTGTTGCGAAAGATCTGAAATTGAAATTGCTTTATACGCTTCTTTTTCTAAATCCATGATCGAGCGAGACGATCCGGTCGGCGACGTAAACGCGTCCGTCACAGCTGCGCTTATGCCACGCCGTATTTCTTCTTGAGAGATTCTGGCATCTCGGGCGGTGGCGGACGTGGCATGCGCAGCCAGACTTTGACGGCGTCATAGATGAACCATTGCGCCGCAGTCAGGGTACCGATCATGATGATTCTCGGTCCCAGACCCTTCCACATGCCACCGAAACCGAGCTTCTTCAGGACTTCCCCGGCAGATGCTCCCTTCTCCTGATTCAACTTCGACACCACCTGACCAGACATTTATATTGTACAAATTCAAAATGTTGGGAATTTTCAACTATGAGAACTGATTGTAAATCGAGAGATGCGATAAAACAGAAACGGACGCGAATCGTGCATCTACACGAGGTCTATTTGTTCAAGTACCTATTTTAATCGTATCTCGTAAAACCTGGAAGGATCTAGTTTCTAACTTAACCCTTTATGTTCTCCATTTTAATGGATATTTCAATAGTTAGAATCTTGAGATATTACACTTAACAATTATTTAGCTAATTTTATTTTTATACAGGTTTACGTATATTAAAAGACTAAAAATTTTAAATAGGTACCTTTCTTAAGATAGTACTAAAACTAATAACATTTTATGATTGATGTGCGATAGAAAAAACTGATTTAATGTAGAAAAAAAATAATTTTTCAAGTTTTCAGTGTTTTTCACAATTTTTTACATTTTTTTACAGAGAGATTTGGACAAACTTTCAAAGAGAACAGTAGAACAAAACTTTTCTTTCTCATAGCCGAAGACTTGATCTTTGAAACGCGAGAGAGAGAGATGTACATTACCTCAATACATTATTCCCAAGAAAAGTTATGAATTTTTTAAATATGTGATACATTTAAATATATATATCAAGAGAACATAAAAGGTCGATAGCTAGGGTCAAAGTTTCTTTATTTTCGTTGCCCTGTTTTTTTATTATAAGTGAATGGAGATACGTTATAATAAAATTTACCGTATCGGCAGGATGAGATACAATGGCGCAAAATACACCGGCGATGTATCCGGCTGCAAACGTGACCAGCAACTGTTCACCTTTACTGCAGTCTGCCCTAGGCTTGGGCACTATGTGTTTATACAGAAGTTCGACAGTGCGCTCGAAGCAGGCGAATTTCATCATCGTATACGGGATCTGGCGCAGCCACAGCGGCACTAAGCCCTTGTAGAAACCGTTAAGACCCTCCTCCGCAAACATCTTTGGTAATGCTTGTCGTAAAGTATTAGCGTACCCCGGCGTAGTCTGTATCTTGACCTGCGATTTAAAAATAAGTTTGTCGTAAGGAATAGAGTGTCGAGACTAAAATTGGAATATTATAATGATATAAAAATATTGATGACCGAGATTACCTTGGCGGCTTCAAACGGTGCCAAGCCAATATCAGCAAAGAATTCTGCTGAAGCCGATGATATCAAGTACAAAGAGGTTCTATATTCGTAAGAGAGTTCCTCACCCGCCAGCGCCGCGTATTGAACCTTGAAAACTTCGTAAAGACCAAATTTGAACATTCCCTGGATCGAGTAACCGAAGAAAGTGGGCGCCCAGCCTCTCACCAATCCCCGAGTGCCATCCTCGGCTAAAGTTACCTATAACGAGCAAAATGCACAATAATAATAAACTCTCTTATATTCGATCAAACTATCTTTATTTAATATACGCGTCACAACGTTTCGATCATTGATTTTGATTTTTTCAAGTCCAGTTTAGATTCACGACGTGCTTGGCACAAGGCCATGACTAGAGGGATGTTTCCGAAATATTTTTTAACTGTTTTTTACTACTTTCATGACTTAAGTACTTATCGTTGTTGACGTAGAACTACGTCTTTGTATGTAAATAACTACGTATGCTCAAGTCTCAACCACTTTCAATACGTCTTCTTTTTTGGCAGTTTATTATTATAATTCGTGGAAACTTTTCTACGTCCATTATATTCTTCAGTCTTTTCTACCCCTATTTCATATATAATACTTAAAGATTTGGTTGCGTAGACCCAGCTTTATTAGGCTTCTATGTATGTGCGTATTCTTAGCAAATTCTAACGTATATATAATTCAAGAACTACTCAACCAAATTTTAAAGACGTATACGAAATAGGGGTAGAAAAGATTGAAGAACATAATAGACGTAGAAAAAAATTGCCAATATAATAAAAATGAAACAGGCACAGTAACACGGGCCTGTACGTCAACTGTCCTTCGCTGAATACTTAACGAATACATGAACCAGTGACAGTAGACGACGTAGTTCTACATTGTTGGTTGTGGCACAGTTGTTACTGGTTTTTAATAATTTTTATTATATAATGTAGCGTACGTTCTTTGTCACGTGTGGCTGTTTGAGCTACATGCTTTTTAATTATCAAACTTGTGACTTATAGATACACACTTGAAAAGGGCCAAAATCAATGGTCGAACGAAACGTTGTGACACGTATATTAAATAAGGACAGCCAGTTTGATCGAATATAAAAGTTCATTCGTGTTAGTTATTTACTGAAGCAAAGTCTTATGTTTGGTTTTTAAGTCCACAATAAATATCATTACATCTATCATACAATATCACAGAGAGAGAAAAGTAAATAATTAGTAAGAATAGTTACTCGGAATCCGTTGAACACCGATTTGTATTTCTGCGAGTCCACTTGAATTCGGCATTTGACTAAATCTAAGGGCGTGATGCCGGTGTGAGTGATGCCGCAGGACAGAATGCCTCCGAGACCGCATAGCAAGAAATACTGATTCGATCCAAACTCGCAACTATCTGTAAGTATATGAAACAACATCGAATGACTTTTCCTATGAATTTTTTCTAAAAATAATGCGATGCATTTCCACTAGACTGTTAACTCTTTTCGACAACTTCGAAGTTAACTTTGAACCTTCGAACTTTAAGGTATCTTTGAAGCTTCGAAGTTAGCTTCAAAAACTATATTTACGACACATAAGAGACATAAATGCATCATTAGAAATTTTGTTCGGATTTTGTCATATAATTTTATAAATGTGTGCTTATTGCGGTACTATTACTATTCTATTAAATTAATAACTGTATAATTTCGATTTTTCGAAGCTTCAA
This sequence comes from Temnothorax longispinosus, assembly GCF_030848805.1. Lineage (NCBI taxonomy): Eukaryota > Metazoa > Arthropoda > Insecta > Hymenoptera > Formicidae > Temnothorax > Temnothorax longispinosus. The sequence goes on along the minus strand of NC_092362.1, from coordinate 216,472 downwards.
AGTTCGAATGTCGAAGCCTTTGAAGTAAATCATCAGACCTACGTTCCAGCATACCGTCGCGTCGTGGATCAATAAAATGCGTTGATGCGTAACGATCTAAAAATTTATATTCTAAAATTTAGGAAAAGTCACTTCTCTACCGAGAGTTTCGCAAGCGTTCGCAGAGGCCAGAGGCTTCTTTCAATCAGCTGATCGATCCCGAGCGTTTTTCTGGCGCGGACTCGACCGACGTCGCTCCCCTCTCGCTCGTTCGATCTATCTATAAAAAAGAAATGCATGCTCGCGATCGCGTTCCTCGGTCACGATCAACATAGGGCGAATGACATATCCGAGCGACGTATTTCTACTCGGCCGTCGTCCAAGGACTCCAAGGTTGAGGGAGGCGAGTTCTATAACGTCGACGTCGATATATACATATATATGACAAAATGGCCGCGCCTTACGCAACCTGCGGCCTGCGGCGCGTGCACAAGTTTAAATCCAAGGGTTGAATCCTCCTGCCACGCACGCGAAGCGTTTAGATCTGTCCTTCGAAGATTATGCAATTTATAATTTAATTTTTTAACGTAGGAATTTAATATGTACATACATACACTTTGCACACATACATACATACAGACACGACATATATACAGACGCACGCACGTGACATGCTCGATGATCAAACGTCAGTTTGATTTTGAACTTGAGAAGTTTTGCAGTTATATAATTAACGTGCTATAATCTCGACCGCGAGAATTCGCGGTATGATGAATCGTATACTTCTCTCTATTCCTTAAGAGCAATCTCAATCGAATATCGATTAACTTAACCAATGGTTAATTTAGCAATATTATCTTGTTAAAATGGACGGAATACTAAGTATTTAGATAGGACGACGTACAATTTTATCTGACGTCTGCTGGTTGAATTAATCGGTATTCCGATCGAAATCGCCTCCGTATTATTTAAATTTAAAGCCCTCGAGAAAATCGAGAGCATCGAGCGATCGAGCGGCCTGCAAACCCTAGTTTCACGAATCACGATGGAACGAACGACATTTGTTCATTTTGTTCACATTTCGGGTTATGTAACGCGACTGTCAGATTATAAGAAAAAAATGGCGTGTGGATCTCATCACATATAAACGACGTGTCTCGTACAAAAGATGCAAGATGGAAAATCCCTGGGACCTGGGACGTCACGAACTAATCCCATAAGAAGGCGCAAGATCATCCCTCGTGGGATTGTAACGTTATAAAATCAGGCGCAAGCTGTATAACCTCTCGAACGGGAAGAGTCGTTCGATCGCTCGTCTTACTCACGATAAACGCAGATACGGATTTGGCACGCGTTACTAACCACCCTCCTCGACGGAGGCGGCGGCGATGTTGCGATTTGGCACGAGCGGCCGAGCACCGTTCTCCAGCGCCTGACATTTGGCCGTCGTGAACGGCGACGAGAACGGATTCATTTTCGCTGCTTCCTGCATCCAGGACAACATTGTGGCGTTCCCGCTGCTCGCGTTCACACCTGGGGCAAAAGCATTCTGTTCAATTCAACTATTTGGAATAAAACGCGAGCGAGGATTCTTTTTTTTCGTCAGTACATGTAAGTAGATTTCGAATACGGCACCTGCTATGTAAGATTACCCTCGTCACCCGGAAACCCGCGGAAGAGTGACAGAGGGAGAGGCTACCGCAGCCCGCAGCGAAGTCTCTCGCAAGTCTTGAAACTAGTCCAATGACGGGCATAGAGCCATAGTATTACAGATAAGAAATCCTCTGTGACTCCTGCACGGGTGCCACGGGCCACGGGTCGCACAAAAAGTCAGGGTGCCGTCCCATGCAGGACGGAATTTCGGAAAACGAAATCTCGAAATCATTCTGATTGGTTAGCCCTATGGGGCACAGTACAAGCTTCATGGGGCTAACCAATCAGAATGATTCCAAGATTCCGTTTTTCGAAATTCCGTCCTGCATGAGACGGCACCCTCACGCTGGTTGCTGGTTCTACAATATGTCGCAAACGATGGCAACTGCTAATTGAAAAGTGTTAAGGCTGATTTATAGAGGCCGTAACCGTTGATTTAAGCCGCAATATTTAAGAAATTGACCAATCACAGTCGAATGTGAGAAGAAAAATCGACTGTGATTGGTCAATTTCTTAAAGATTACGGCTTAAATCAACGATTACGGCTTCTATAAATCAGCCTTTAATTCTGCGTGCCGCGTGCCATGTAATGCTGGGTCTACAATGCGAGTCGCAAAGTCGTGAGTCGCAAGAATTGACCAATCACAGTCGATTATTCTCCTCAAATTCGATTGTGATTGGTCAACTCTTGCGACTCGCATTGTAGACCTAGCATTATTGTCGCCAAAAAAATTAAAAGTTTGCCAACCGCACGTGACAAGCGCGACGTGAAAATAATGCTAAGACTCCATAGACGCGGAAACGCCATGCGGCAGAGTGCGTTGACCAATCACAAATTTGATTTTGCCGCAGGCGACTTGCGGCAGCCTTCTGATTGGTCAATGCACTCTACCGCACGGCGCGGCGTTTCCGCGTCTATGGAGTCTGAGGCTGAGTTTCCACTGAGCGCGTCACGCGTCGCGTCGTCCGAGTTGAACCAATCAAAACATTCCATTTCGATCCCGTCACAAGAATGTAATGAAATGGGATGTTTTGATTGGTTCAACTCGGACGACGCGACGCGTGACGCGCTCAGTGGAAACTCAGCCTTAGCATAACACTTTTCAACTAGCAGTTGCTTTCCACGTTGCGCTTGTCAAAAGAGAGCTGGCGAACTTTTAACTTTTTTGGCTACAGTAATTGGCACGCGGCACGCAGAAATTAATTAATTAAATTTCACGTCAATCTGATACGGGCTAAAGGCCTTCACACACGAATCGACGGAAGACGTAAGACGTAAATCGTAAGGAAATCCACCAATCAGAGTCGACTATTCCCCTCTTCTTCCCTCTTGAAGAGGGGAAAAGTCGACTCTGATTGGTGGATTTCCTTACGATTTACGTCTTACGTCTTCCGTCGATTCGTGTGTGAAGGCCTTTACGATTATGACTAAAACTTTGTCACGTGCAATGGCCTTAAATAATTACTAAACTGCTTCTTGGCTTCTTGCGCTTGCTGCTGCATATTTCACTGCCCATGAAAACTCACCTTTATATTGTCCAGTGGCCATTATGTAGGATTCTATCTATATATTTTACGTTTATGCTTGCGTCGCATATGTATGACGTTGACGGAACGTCGTCACGTCGTACTCCATTATTGTTGTTATAGATCGATGGTGAAATATCATCCGCAACCATAATTTTTAGGACGTTCTATAGAAATAGAAAGAAAAGAGAAAGAGTGAAAATAAATAAGTAATACTGACTCTTTTATAAAAAGAAGATTCGTAATAAAAACAAAGAAATAGAAAACAAACGTTTGCTAATGATGGACGAGGATGCACGCACACTTTATTGCGGGAATCTAAGTGAAAAAGTCACAGAGGATATTCTCTACGAGTTATTTCTACAAGTTAGTACACGTAATATATTCAGCAGTTAGGCCCATATTCTGGACGCGCATTTATCGATAAAAGTGCGTTGAACGTTCAGAATACGGGCCTTAGTATATGATAATAATAATAATAATAATATAGAAGTAATAATAATATAGATATTTACAAGAGCACGTGGTCTTTTACATACGTGAACTTTACGTTTATATATGTACAACAAGTTTATCAAAGACAGATATTTTGATTTTTATTGCAAATTTTATAAATAAAAGAGTTACTACGTTAATGCAGATTTTGCCAAAGCATGCAGTGTTATTAGCAAAAAATATCTGCAAGAAATGTAGCAAAATTTTGCAGTGCTCGAGGGCAAAAATCAGACATCTGTAGATTCTGTTCAACGTCCTTTCTATCTATGTATCTATGAGGTACTTGTATTATGTTTGCGAAACTGTCAGCAAGATATAAGATTAATAAAGACACAATACCAATCTACTGCACGTTGCATAAAAAAGCACAAATACTAGAACTTTCAAAAATATCTAGCGTGTATCATGTACTTTTTTTACATATAAATGGATAATTATTCATTTACACATATCCATACGTGTTGTGTATGGAAGAAAAGAGAGAGAAAGAGAGGATCATATTTCATACATATAAGTGTATAAAATTATAAACACAAGCTTGTAAAATTGAAAAGATTTGCTGTTTCTGAAAATATAAAACTATCGAGCAAATACATGTAATAGTTAATGTAAATATTTTTGTATTTGTAGGGAGGTCCTGTACAAAAAATAACTATTCCCAAAGATCGCGATGGTAAGCAGAGAACGTATGGATTTATCACATACAAACACACACGTTCCGTGGAGTATGCTTTGCATCTGTTTGACGGTACCACACTGTATAATCGTACTCTTAATATGAAACTGAGGAATAACACAGAGTCGCAACAAGCGGAACAATCATTGAATCCTGTTCGCAATATGAATCATATGTTGGAGCTGGGCCAACAAATGATCTTAGGAACGTATCCATCACAGAGTAACGCCATGTTTGGTATAAATATTTCACAGGACGGTCTAACATATTCAAGGCAGTTAGACACAACGTCTGGCAATGATGATAGAATTAGAAGAAATCATCCTTATCAAAGGAACAGAGATAGGAAACAGGAGAGAGACAGAGATAGAAATCAAGAGAGAGACAGAAATCGAGAGAGAAACAGAGATAGAACAAGGGAGAAAGACTGGGGAAGAAGCAGAGAACAAAATCATAATGATCATCACAGAGATGAAAGATTATATTACAATAGAGATAATAATTACCGTGTTAATGACTTTCGATATAATGATAATAGAAAAAGAAGGACTTATTGATAATACGTATTTGGCGCGTAGTTGCTAAAATTAGACTTTCAGTCGATTTTTTAATTACACAGGGAATGAACAGATTTAACTATCGTTCCATTTTATAAATATGTAATAACTATGTATCTCGATATTATTTTGTTAGCAACGGTTATAATGTTCACATTTTATATTATATATATATATCCAATATATGTATATTATATATTAATTTGTTCGAAAAGAAAGTAATAACAAGTCAATATCTCAGGAACTGTTTAAGACGACGTGAAAAAGATTCTTAGTAGTAGTTTAATGTCTAAAAAAATGCATCATTTATAACTTTTTGAAAATTGTGATCTCTATTATACATTAATATTTTCACAATGGAAAAAAGCATATATTCTTTAATAAAAAATACCCCTGATCTCTCTGGGGCGCGAGATTTAAGAAGCTAAAGTCACTTTTAAAAAAATCATCTGTGTAAAAGATGACATAATTTCTTATCATTACACGCTTTCTCCCCTCCCCATGTACATAGAGGCGGTTTTTACGTGATGCTAAGGGAATCTAAATTTGTTTACTATAAATAAACGCAAATCACAAATTATTTCTTAAAAAAGATAAAAAAATATGCTGTTGACATTAAATTATAGAGAGAGGAAAAGAAAATTCTGTCTCTTATACCATATTGATGAATGTATCCATCATTAGATCGATGACGATCAATTTTCATATGTATATTAGAATATCAATATGAACTATTCAAATAATGAACTATTCAAATTAGTTGTAAGTTGTAAGTTTTATTGACATATTTACACGTGATATTTCACATATTACTACAAACATTAAATACATAACAAACATTATACGACTTAAGCTGTTTTTGTATGTTTCTTCTTTCTTCTGCTTTTTTATTTTTAAAAATACGGGCAGCCTTTTGCGCCAATGCAATCACAGGTGCGTTGATATTTCCGCTTGGTAGCGATGGAAGAACTGATGCGTCCACGACATACAAATTTCTCATATTGTTAACTCTGTAATGAATATAAAAGTAGCATACACACATATATACATATAAAACAGAATTTTTAATTATATAAAACAATTTAAAGACTTCAAGATTGGAGAATTAGTATGAGCTGAATGCAAACTGCATAATAAAAATACAATAAAATAAAAAATTAGAAAGTAAATTAAAAAAACAAAAAATTTTTTAAAATTTTTGTTTTAGACAATCTATCACCTTATTAATTACATCACTTTGCTAAGAATTCTATACTAATTTTCTTATAACTTTTCTATACTACGTTCTCGATAACTTTTGATTCTAAAATGTTCTCTATAGATTTTTTAAAATAATAATCTAAGATATAAAGATTAAAATTTTCCAATTAAAAATATCAAAGAAGTATCCTTGTTTGCTTTATCAGCCTTCATTTATGAAAGCATGCATTTTTATTGTGTATCTCTTCTTTGCATTCAATTTATGTTAATATTTTGCTTTTTTTTAAGCTATAATTTCATAATTACTTAAATGACATATCAACAACGTCGCCAATGCGACATGTACCAACTGGATGGTAAGAGGTCAGTGTTAAATGCTGTATATAACATTTCCAATACGTCCTGGTGTCAAATATATGATCCTCGCAACCAGGGAAAGACTTTCTATTGAGAGATGCACCATGAGCTCTCAATACGCTCGTGTTCAAGAGTTTCTTTATAAAATACAGGCCTAAACATTCATACTATTACGTAAAATGTTACATTTGTGTAAATGTTTAGTGTACCATCAGCGTTTTAATTACCTTCTATGAGAGTGTCAATATCATCCTCATGTGATAAATATTTTGGATCAATTAGCAGATCGTGAAAGGGATCGCTGCTTTGCAATCGTACGTCCCCAGTGCTTTTAGGATGTAATAAGACAGGTGCAATCGTTACTGTATTTTGGTCTGAAAGCGGAGCAAAATATTTGTTATAAACCTAGAAGAAAACATTTGATGAATTAAAAACTTCTCCCCTTAAAAAAAATGCGCGCGTACTCTTTTTAACTTTAATTTATAATTTATATTATGTTTATTTTCATTCAGCTATATAGTTTCTACCTCATCAGAAATTCCCATTGCTTTTTTGGAAATAAGACCATTGTCTTTTGATGCTCCAAAAGGTAGTACCATTAACTGCAAATCTGGGGGTACTGCGGACTTATTTGCATGTAAAGGACTATGAAATATCCCTAATACTTCTACTCCCGATGATGTCCATGGTCCTTATAAATAAATTAATAAATTGTTCTTATAACACATTAAGAATGACGATATAGACATGGTTATCGAAAATTTTTTTATAATCATACCACTTTACCCGCTATATCTATTAGTTGCTCCATAATAAAAAAAAAAAAAAAAAAAAAATAAATAAAAAAATTAATGTTGCTCTTGAAGCAAGTATGGCAAGTGCATTTGCATGCATAGCTTTGATACGATTGTATTAATGTATTATTTTACCTTTCCCAAAGAAAAAATAATTGAGGGCTGACATAGGATTAAAGATATCAGAAAGATTCAATCCAAGATTCGCGTTAACCACAATCAAGTCCAGACCGGTTAATATATGATCCATCAAGGTTTGACCAACTGGCAGATCATTGATCACGCTGATCTAAATAACACAATAATAGTTATTTGATTAAAAGAACAAAATTAATGTATTCATCTTCACAAATCGTGAATTGGCAGACTGCACCTTATGTATGGACAAAAGACAAAAATGCGTGTAACTTGTAAACAAGACAATTTCGGACATATGTTTATGAACTTTTTTCATCGTTCTTTGATCCTTTGAATATATATATATATATATATATATATATATATATATGTATATTACAAATCATACGACATGTAACTCACATTTATAATACATATATAGTACGTCTTTTCAAAGTTCTCTTTGTAACAAAATATATCTAGGTTTACGTTAAGTGGTGGGTTGTAAGTGAAAACAAATAGGCCTAGATTTAGAATTAATAATAATCAAATATTACTTACACCGAATTTCTCCAAGTGCTTCTTTGGTCCAATTCCAGACAACATTAACAATTTTGGACTCTCGATTACACCAGCACTTGAAATAATTCCTTTTTTCCCTATTGCCGTATATTTACTACCGAATCTAACAAATTCAATCCCCTCAGCTTTATCCAAGTTCACTAATATCTTCAACATATGGTTATAAAGTAAAATACTGCCTTATATTTGTTATACATGCTAAAAAGTTATTCGGACGAACTTACCTTAGTGGCGCGCGCGTGAGTAATTACAGTCAGAGCAGGATTAGGTTTTTTATACAGTATCTTGTCCGAACTCCATCTTCTGCCATTCTCCATTGTCACGTGAGCTTTCATAAAACCTAGACAATGAATATTATTATAGATACACACGTATATGAGCACGTAAAATTTTATAAAAAAATTAGATACCTGTGTCCAATTGTAAGTTTATGTTGCTCACATTATGATTCAGTTCCTTTATTGCCTCTAAAATTATATCTGCAAAATCAGTGTTCCATCTTAATTCGCTGATACTGATTGATTCGTCATTTTTCGCAACTGATTCTAAGATATTCGTACAGATAAGAAAATTAAAGCACAGTTTAAATAAACCTCCTAGATTTATTTTATATATATATATATTAGTAACATGGATCTTGTGTATACCAGCAAAATCTGGAAACCATTTTTCATAGTCCAGCTGATGTCCCAATACATAAGCCATATAATTTAGATGGCTTGAGCCTCCGAGAATTTTACCTCTAGGCCATCTGCTTTGCTAGGAAACAAATTTTTATGATAATGTGTATATTGGAATTTTTTTGTAAGCATACAAGTATATATATTTACATTGTTGATTAAGCCTTTACATGCATACTCTTGGGAAACGGTGACGTATTGCCAATCGTAAACAGTGTTTTGAATCAATGGTCCCAAGAGTGGTATGTCAAGAAAGGATGGAGCGGTGCCACCCGCTTCTAACAACAATACGCTATGTTTATCCTCCACTAAATGCGTTGCCAGAATCGAGCCAGCACTACCAGCACCAACTGGAAGTCAACAAATACAAAAAGAAATAATAATAATAATAATAATAATAACATTGCTTTTGGAGCAAAATAGTTTAAATAGAAAGACACGTTTGTTCAAATTAAAGCAATTTTGTTTGATCAAAATAAGGAAAAAATATAGGTAGATGAAATAATTTTTTAATAAATTAAAATTTCTGATTTAAGAGTATTTCAACGTATACAAAATATCTATTTTTTCTTATTTGCTTGTGTTGTATCATTTTATTCTGTTTAACTGAATTAGTATATAAATGTAGTTTACCGATAATATAATCATATTGCTGCATATCTTGAACATCGTTGAAGAACCATTGAAAATACATGTCTAATATAAATACCAAATGAAGATAAGAAAAAAATAGCGTTATCACTGTGCTAATAAGCACGAGCAATAATAATTTTATAAAACCAAGCATCGCTCCTTTATCTAAATTCCTTTGTCTTCATCGATTCGCTGTCACTTAAACGATATTTCTTTTTTTTGTGTAATTCTAAATTTCAGTCCTTATTAGAGCAAAGTATTACAATTAACACATTCGTTGGTATGTAAAGGTCTATCCAGGCCATTGCAGACCATCGACATATACTACTGGACTGCGCATATGTATGCACCACGTGAAAATCGGTCCGCGGTCCGCGCGTCATAGAACAGGATAGAGCGCATGTGCGCCATGTGCGGCCAATATCTATCTCTTTCTATTCAACACTGTAATATTGGTTGAAAAGAGACAGAGTTTGGCCGCACATGCGCTCCATGTTTTTCTATTATGACGCGGACCATTTTGGTATGTGCCCTGGTTATACTGTGGTGTGGTGGCAAAATTGTAAACCTCTTACGTTATGTCTTGATTATGATTGGCTGATTTGCCTACTGCTTAAAGGTGAAATTTCATGGGCAGTGAAAAGCAGCAGCAGATCGTACTGATTGGCTATAAAATAGAGGAGTTCTAGAAACTCGAGAACTTCTCTATTTTGTAGCCAATCAGTACGATCTGCTGCTGCTTTTCACTGCCCATGAAATTTCACCTTAAGTTTTTCTATATGCCTGGGTCTTTATACTTATCACGATTCGAGTTTTAGTACTTTTTCTCGGATCGATTTCTCGCATCGTGGACACAAGACTTCATAATTACAAATTGTGATAAAATGAGTGAAGAATTTATAAATATTAAATAAAAGCTGAAAATTTGTTTAACAAGTACCAACCACTTTTTTACAAAGCATTGAGTAACATCGTATAAAAGAATATTGTATATTTCTTAATATAACTTTAATACGTAATTTACAATAACACCTTCAAAGAAAAAGATTTCACACAAAGTTTAATTAATAGCAGAATTAAATGATCAATTTACAGTAGCATTCATAGAATCTATTTCAAATTCTTTCTATTATAACTTATTATTGTAATTAATATAACAACTATTCTTCGCGTATACAAGGTATCTTTTACAAATCACTATTGTCCAAGCGCTAGCTGGTTAAATTACGAATACAACAAAACTCATGCACACGTCGTACATTAAGCATCATAAATGTTTCTTTTTTTTTCGTATTAATGTTAAATACGTTTCTAAGGGAAAAAAAATGCGTTACATCGAAATATGATTTATAATTTTTAAAAATACAGTTATATCTCCTATTATCTTTACATTCTTAGCACTTTTAGCCTGCCTATTCGTATGGTATCTTTTGTTTTTTTACCATTTTACATTTACTACTTTACCATATCTAAATGAAAATGTGCATACACGTGAGACACTTTGATCTGATCTGCGAATATGCCATTAAAATATACTGAGAACTGAAGAGTTATTCAATTTCGAAGTATAGTTTCAACTGAAGCTTCAACTGAACAAATGTGGTTAATACTTCACGTTATACCTCATACCTTAAGAAAGTCTTATTTATCATAGCGTTTATAAAATATAATCTTTTAGTGTGCAAATTATTGATTATTTCTCCAATCTCCTTTTCAAAATAATATACCGGTCGTAATATATCAACATGACTTGCACTGCTTCAAAAAATCTCCAAAAATTACTGAGACATTTATGATGTCTAATATATATATATATATATATATATCGATATTTTGATCTTTTTATTTCTTCTTCTTAATTTTTAAATCTTTATTTTTCAAACTTCTACGTGTTAGACCCCAAAACTCTTTGGGCCTTAAATTACTTTCCACCGCTGTGAATTTCCAACCGACATGATGACGACAGCCTTTACAAATAGCTATTGTCCAAGCATATCTAAAATAATAACCCATGTATTAGAGGTAGAATAGAATAAAACTCACGCATGAATTTTGACATGCTAGAATATTGCATTTTACCCTGGAAACCAGCTGTACTCGATTGAAGGATCCGAATTATTAAGTACAACACCTTGAACATGATAAAAAGTAATAGTTTCATGTATAACACCACCAGGATTGACGTAAGTACCCTGCGGGCCTTCTTTATTCATCGGGAACATGTGCGACTGTCTCCCAATGAAGGATTCGCAATTAACACATACATATATCTTGTCCTTCAAATAACAGATATTAATATTACAGGCGGTATACCAAAAACTGCAGCCAAATAAATATATATACTCCGTCCACAACGAGAGATCATGGTTGGTTGTGCGCATAGGCGAGCAAAGTGAGGGTAAGTCTAGAGCGTGGTGTACCGTATACGTAGACATTCTGTGAACGGAGACCCCTGTGCGAAACGGACGAGTTTTCGTCTGATCCAACCATGATCTCTCGTTGGACGGAGTCTAGTATAGTACTATTTTATACGTACTTCTACGAGATATTTTATTTCTCTTTGCAATCGAGAAATAGCACAATCATAAGTTAATAACGTGAGTCTTTCATTGTGATCCATTAGAATATTTTGTGCAACCCAGAAAGACAAATCTATGGGATCTTTAGGTACACTACCGCCCCCTAAAATATAAATTGTATTTAAAAAATTATAATAAATGATAAAATAATATAAATTTTGTTTATACAATCACAATACTTACTAGTTTCAAGAAATTGCAAATGCTGACGTATTCTAAAGGAGAGCCTTACAGGGTCGTACTGTCTATAGACCCAAGCTGGCCAAGCAGTTACCGCAGCATCCAAGTTTTCTACTCTTTCTTGCTTTTTCATATCTTCCTCAGAATCGACAGAGATTCTCAAGTGATCTAATGAGGCTAAGCGTTGGTCCAAAAACGGTGGTTCAAGTGTTATCTCTGGTAATACTTTAACATTGGCCGAAATTTTATTGTTGTCCTGATTATAAGTAATATCAAATTACTTAATAATTAATAATTATTTACGTACTTAAATAACTAAAATAATACTATCCAAAATTAAATCTTATATATGTATAATATTCTATGCTTAAAAATACCAAAATACCAGTTATTAAGTTGTAGCACATTTAATAATTTATTCTTATATATAATTGGGTTGTTTCGAAAGTGACAACTTCTACAGAAGTTATATATATATATATATATATATATGTATACTTATATAGATATACATATGTACCTATACATTTATTTATTCGATCAATTTTTGATTAACTCAACTTTGCTATCGTCTTCATAAACATCTTTTTATCCGGCTTATCCGGTATTTTTACAGATTTCAGATAGAAGCGTCAAGTGATGAAAATACACATTCTTTCATATATATAATACAAAGTTACATACAAAAATGCAGTTAAAATTCCCCAAGTCTGGCCAGTAGTTTTTATTAAAAATATACTTAAAAATGTTGTCTTTCAGACCACGTATATATGTTATATTTTTTTTAATAGTTTTTACATGACCCAGTACATTTAACTGTAGTCTATTTAAAGCCGCTTCAAACTTTTCGAATAAATCCATACAATCTAATAATTGTTGTGAATATAAATTGTATACATATTTCGTATAAAAACTAACCTGTGTAATAATACGCAATATCTTAAAGCGTTGCCTGCCTTTAGCCTTCAGACGAAACTCTCGTCGTCCATGATCCAACAATATACCTCCATCCGTGTACTCGTAAATTTCAGCGGTCGTTCCTATTCGCTCCATCTCGGGATAACCGTAACACACGACACCGAAAGTACGATCGTTTTGTATACAATTTTGCAACATCTCTATGGTCTGTGTGCCAAAAACTGTCATGGGTAACGTTTGTCCAGGGAATAAAACAGACTGCTTTACCAATAGTGGTAGATTCATATAAATGCCATCATCCAATATAGTCCGTCCCCTTAATTCCTCCAAATTTTGTCCTAAATACTGCACAGAATATATTTAATTATTTTAAAGAATCCTAACTTATGTTACACATTAACATAACTAATATTACACTGTGTTATCTTTAAAATACCTTATACTTACAGAATGTGTCGCTGGTAACGTCACATCGAATGTATTCTCTGAGGGCACTGGAACGTCTTCCATATTGGACTCTATTCTATTACTCGACAAATCTATATATAGATTATAATTCATTATACATTTGACGTTATATTAAATTATTTCTTTTATATATATATATATATATATATATATATATATATATAACATATATATATATAATATACTATAAAAGCACACTATTTACTATTACTTGGGTATGTATACTTAATAAAACATTGTAATAAAACTAATTGATATAAATTCTTTTACAAATTATATCTTGTTAATAAATAGTTTATTGATTGAACCACAGGCACATTATTTTTTTCATTTAATTAAAATAAAGGGGATTAAAGATATAAGTTATTATATGATCTTTGAAAATATAATATCTAATATGTAAATACTTATCATAAAACTAGACAAAAAATTTTCAAAAATATACAAATATTTATTATATCGTTTAACAAAATATGGCTTTACGTTATTGCAACATATTACGTGTAACAAACTAAAGTGGTATTTTGAATTTAATGTCGCTTATCCATGCTATATACGCCTTTGCTAAATTACAAGTAATGAGTGCATAGCTACATTTGCTGGAAAAAATACCAATGTATTGTCTTCTAACATGTTTACTGATGAAGTTAACACATTGCGGATGGACGAAGAGATATCTCATATTTTTTTGTTTATTAATCAAGAACAGTTATTATTCAGTAACAAGTGACAACAGTGATTTGTTTCCTTTCTACCAATGTATTTTGAAAAGATATATGTATATTTTAAAATATTTGTTGAAATTAAATATTTTTAACATAACAGTAATTTTTTTAACTACGAACAAACCATAAGTAATTTAAAAATATTTGACGTAAAAAAAATAGCTGGCTACTGACAATGAGTATAATTAGCAATAAAATGTCTGATCCGCAATGTGTTAACATACATATATATGTAAAGCAAGTAAATAGAACGAATAAAGCTCGAATAAAATACACATGAAAATGATATATAGTGTCTTATTACTAAAACTTTTACTTGAAATTTTAGAACATATATAATTTTGTTCTTTTCGCATATAGATATGTTCATCACTAGAGTTATGAAAGATATAATTGTGAAGAAAACTTAAATCAACCATTATTTAGTACTTCAGTGTTTACAGCACTACATATCGCACTCCGAGAGGAATGCTGTCACAACTAAAAAATTTTTTATTTTGAATCAAGCCCTTAAAAAGTATGCCTGAAATGTTTTTTCTCTCTCCTAAAAATTGTAAATTTTTGAGTTGACATTCTTCTCAGGGTGCGATACGTACTATAAATACTATTTTGATTCAACGTCTTTTCGATGCCTCGTGTTCCAACTAGATGCGTCATCGTATTTTAAAGCACTCATTACAAGTTCGCAGTTCGCAGAGACCGAGGTCTATTAAGATATAAAAAAATATCAGAGAATATACCTAGCTCAACTGTGCTTACATCTGACCAGTTTTCGTGATCTTCATCAATCTCCAGGCCGCTACGCGGGGTCCGCGGGGACTCTGCAAAGCAGTTTATAACTTCAACATTGGACATTTGAACAGTCTGAGGCACAAGTGCGTCAGCGTCATTTTTGTACCTATACGTCGTAGGTTATGCTATAATCTAAAAAACGAGTTACCGCAGACAAGGATTTAACTGTCAATACAGTTGATCCACGTACTCGCTAGCGTTCACACGTTTGAAATTGCAAACAAACGTTTACATATTTGGAATTGCAAATTAGATATATACTTATATATATATATATATATATTTTTTTTTTGCGTGTAACATATATTTTATAGTACACCGCGTGAAGTAACTCGATCCCAAAAACATACCTACTATGGGTAAATCGCCGTAATCGCTTTGCTCGGTGTCATAATCCTCATCAACATCCATTATTTCTTATTCACGTACGGTACAAATAAAATCCGTTCGATTGGTAATATGTAAGCAAACTGACCAAAGTATCAACACGTATGTGCCGTATGCACACACTATTCTCAACTATTCTTGACGTCCATTGACGTCAAGGCGAGAGCGCACGCAAGCCACGCAGGGGCCGCCAGGGCTGCGTTCGGATTCCCCACCCGAGTCACCCGAGTGCTAAAAATCCTATAGTATATGTTACGTGCACTATAGATTTTCAGCACTCAGGTAGGGAATCGGAACGCACTCCAGGGGGTTGTCTGAGGAAAGGGACCCAGTATCTTGCGCATGCGCGATTATTACGGTTCCGTGGACTGTTCGATACCTTCGATACTAATAAAAAAAAACGTTCATTTTAATCACTCGATAATCGACTATGAAATTTTCTAATTTATAGGAAATCTATTTCATAAAATATATAAATAAATATATGTATATAAAACAATACAAATGTATACGAAATGTAAATATATTGTGTGTGTGTGTGTGTGTGTGTGTAACTAAAAAACAGAAAGATAAGAATTTATTATAAATAAAACACTATATTTTCACATCAATAGTTTTAAACATTGAACGTTAATGAAATCTGTTTTGTAATATATAATGATCTTATTGTACCATATATAGGGCATAGTTCAAAGCGCTTTATTTTCTGTGACATGGTGCTGGTTAGAATCTGTAAGACCATTTTTCTTTCGTCAAGATTGAAACTTCCTAAATACACACTTCATGATAATTAACTTCTTTTCTGACATTTAAATTGATTATTAAATGTATATAACTATATATACTGATTTTAATCTACACAATACGATATTTACTATCTAGCCAAGCATTTCATGTTAAAATAGATATAAAAAAGGTACAAAATGTTAATTTAAACTCAAGTTAAGAAAATAGCGCACTCGCTTCGATTGTTTTTGTTTTCTACAATATTTTCTTTTACTTCGATAATAGAGTCTTCTGTCAAGCAAGCGTATAGGAGAATCAAAAGTTTCATTTTCTAATATGTAGAAAATCTATAATCTTCATCTATTTTCGTCATTAATATGAAGTCCACGTTACAGTTCTTAAAACGGAAAAGGCTACTTTTCTTGTTAAAGATTTAGTCGCAAAAATAAAATGTAAAATAAAAAAAATTTTGATATTTACATATAATTACTGTATTACAAGATTTACATATACTATAATGTTCTATAGAATTATTTTGATATTCAATTAGCAAAATTATTTCAATATTCAGTTCACGTCTTGCAATACTACTTTTAACTAGTATTGCAAAACGTGTTTGTTATAATCGAAAATTGTTATAATCGTGTTTGTTATAAATAATTACGCATCTGTTGGACATATATGGATTTCATTTAGCGTAAATATATAACAGTTTTTACTTGAACAGGGAAATTTGTTGATGCTAATGCAATTATAATCATCTCATTTGTCGAGTGTTTATATATAAACATAAGTATATATGCACATATACAGCTATTATACTCGTTTAATATTTGTGTGGCCTAAATGGATGATTTGGATCAAACAGTTTTGGATCTTTAACATATTCCTGTTCTTTCGTCCAGTAACCCATTAAACCTGAAATATAAAAACAAATGTGTATAGTTATATCTTGACGAATCTGTTTGCCATGTTTCCTGAATTTAAAAAATATATGTAGATATAATATGTGGGGCATTCCATGGCAAAACGACCTGGGTTTGATCATCAACCTCTCGGATTTGATCGGCGGTTTTTTATGTTATTGTAAATTTTGTCTAACTCTCCAGAACATCCTTAATGTCCAGCTACTTAACGTTATAGGAGGTGCTCGAAATGGTCACACATTCAGTCTGTATTTGTAAATAATTCTCAATATCTCCTGGATATTTCCTGACCTTCTTGATTTCACACCGTGTTGATTGAGTCTACTTACTTCAATTCATTTTCTTACTAGAAACACTTAATACGTCACTAATTTACTGTGCATTAGAAGATTGAATAAATATTCAAATCGGGAAAACGCAAACATGCATTTGATGTATGGACTTGCCGATTGTAATTCAGCTTTTAAGCAAGACATCTGTGTATGCGGATCATTTCCGTAAAAGACATCTTCCAGACAAAAAAACATTCCAGTGATTACTTGAACGCCCACGAGGTACAGGATCATTTTAAAACACTACACTACTGCAGGTTTGCATTCAGGTCGAAGGTGGCTATTTCGAGCACTTCCCATAACGTTAAGCAACTGCACATTACTGGAGTAGAAACATGACTATACGTACCGTGGGAACAAGGTCAAACAACACGTATTGATATAAACTTTTTTTTGTGACTTGAACCACTGCAATACTTCCCACGGTATGTATTTACTTTAGAGAACACCACGCCGATGACTTTGATCTTGACATACGTTGTATGTGGTTCCCATTCATTTTCACATATTTTAAATAAAAAATACAAACTACAATGTTTGTACGTCGCCGATAACAGACAATGACCGTTAAGCCCGTATCAGACTACGGCGTGGGATTGAGATTGGATTGAAATTTAATCAATCAGAATAAAAAAAAATTAAGTTTAATGAACTTTGCTCTGCGTGGTCAAATTTCAATCCAATCTCAATCCCACGCTGATACAGGCTTTAGTCCGTGTCTGGTATCGAAACCTTACTACATTGCAGAAATAACAATCAATATATGTAAGAAGAGAGCAATGTTTATCATTTAAAGACCTTGATGTATTCAACACCCATCGACGACGTACAAACATTGTATAAATATATATTTTTCTATTTAAAATATGTGACAATGAATGGAAACCACATAGAATAGCACCTATAGTCTTATATACAATAAAGAAACACCCTGTATGCGTATATATACCTGCACTTTGAGCTTTTGCAATTTCTTGTTCTAGTCTCATCTGTTTGTGTTTGCATAACCCAGTTATGTGTCTTCCATATATCCTGCCTGTGTATCGACTTTGAAACTGTGAAAGTAATCTTACATTCTTGTAATCTGGTTCAATGCCCAATCTACACAGAATACATTCCCGTTTTTCTTTTACATAGGGATTTTCAATTTTAATAGGCTGCAAAAATATAAAAAAGAAAACATGTAAATATATCATATCACATAAAAACATCCAAAACAAACGAGAATAAAATATCATGACGCATGCAATAAAGTTTTGCACAGAAATATACCTATTTCTATTTATGGTACGTATGAAGGAGAGAGGCTTCCTCCCCAATTTGGATGAAACTTGACAGTTTTGTGTATTTTGGTGTGTAAAACATGAATCTACAAGTTCAACGTGTCGCTCTCAATTAGGAAAAAAGTTATTAAGTACTAAAGTTGACAGTTGCTTGCGTGGTTAGGATGTCTGTCATTTATTATACTTTGTATTTAGACTTTTCAATATGCCCATTAATTGAGAACGACACGTTTAACTTATAGATTCATGTTTTACGCACCAAAATACACAAACGTGTCAAGTTTCAGCCAAATCGGCGGAGAAGCCTCTTTCCTTCATACGTACCCTATTTATAAATACACAAAATAATGATTTACTTTGATTTATGGTTCGCATTGTTTCAAAATATACTGAGTAATGAGTACTAAAAATCTGTAGTTAATGTTATATTATACATATGTTAGAGATTTTCAGTACTGTCAATACATTTCAGAATGCGCGTTCTCTTACCATATCATCTTCCACTACTACATTAATTCCTACAGAGTTGTCGGAGGAACTTTTACTTATAGTACGAAAATACGATTTGCTGATTTTGTTAGCAACAAACGTTGTTGCAACTCTATGTAAGGCTAAAGCAGAAATCATTTCGCGAGTATTCAAGACTATAGCAAACCCAAGATAACCTCCAAATCCTCAAGTTTTGTAGAAAGTTTAGTGCCGTCTACAATAGATGTTTTAAGCCCTAATGCTGGGTCTACAATGCGAGTCATAAAGTCGTAAGTCGCAAGAATTGACCAATCACAGTCGATTATTCTCCTCAAATTTGACTGTGATTAGTCAATTCTTGCGACTCGCATTGTAGACCCAGCATAAAGCAGGGCACACACACTTTTCGTACAACGTTTCGACCAATCGCGTTTCGCGTTGCTCGATTCTTAAGCGGGGAGCACACACTTCTAAACAACGCATAATGCGTAAGCATAAGAAAATTGATTGGTCCATACACATGTGCATAAGGAAATAGACCAATCAGTTTTCTTATGCTTACGTATTATGTGTTAAGCCCCGGACACACGAATCGACGGAAGAGGTAAGACGTAAATCGTAAGGAAATCCGGCGCCGATTGGTTGTTCTGCCTGCAGGCCCCTAGGGAGTTAGATCTAATTTAAATTTAAGCGCCGCGTATCGCTGCGCCGATTGGTTGTTCTGCAGGCCCCTAGGGAGTTAGATCTAATTTAAACTTTAAGCGCCGCGTATCGCTGCGCCGATTGGTTGTTCTGTAGGCCCCTAAGGAGTTAGATCTAATTTAAACTTTAAGCGCCGCGTATCGCTGCGCCGATTGGTTGTTCTGCAGGCCCCTAGGGAGTTAAATCTAATTTAAATTTTAAGCACCGCGTATCGCTGCGCCGATTGGTTGTTCTGTAGGCCCCTAAGGAGTTAGATCTAATTTAAACTTTAAGCGCCGCGTATCGCTGCGCCGATTGGTTGTTCTGCAGGCCCCTAGGGAGTTAAATCTAATTTAAATTTTAAGCACCGCGTATCGCTACGCCGATTGGTTGTTCTGCAGGCCCCTGTGAGTTGGACTTAATTTCAATTTTAAGCAGCGCCGATTGGTTGTTCTTGCAGTACCTTGTGAACTGGACTTAATTTTAATTTAAAGGAGCGAAGATTGGTTGCTCCTGCAGGCCTTTGTGAGCTGGGCTTAATTTCAATTTTAAGGAGCGCCGATTGGTTGTTCCTGCAGGCCCTTGTGAGCTGGGCTTAATTTCAATTTTAAGCAGCGCCGATTGGTTGTTCTTGCAATACCTTGTGAACTGGACTTAATTTTAATTTAAAGGAGCGAAGATTGGTTGCTCCTGCAGGCCTTTGTGAGCTGGGCTTAATTTCAATTTTAAGGAGCGCCGATTGGTTGTTTCTGCAGGCCCTTGTGAGCTGGGCTTAATTTCAATTTTAAGCAGCGCCGATTGGTTGTTCCTGCAGGCCCTTGTGAGCTGGGCTTAATTTCAATTTTAAGGAGCGCCGATTGGTTGTTCCTGCAGGCCCTTGTGAGCTGGGCTTAATTTCAATTTTAAGCAGCGCCGATTGGTTGTTCCTGCAGGACCTTGTGAGCTGGACTTAATTTAATTTAAAGAAGCGCCGATTGGTTGTTCCTGCAGGCCCTTGTGAGCTGGGCTTAATTTCAATTTTAAGGAGCGCCGATTGGTTGTTCCTGCAGGCCCTTGTGAGCTGTGCTTAATTTCAATTTTAAGGAGCGCCGATTGGTTGTTCCTGCAGGCCCTTGTGAGCTGGGCTTAATTTCAATTTTAAAAAGCGCCGATTGGTTGTTCCTGCAGGCCCTTGTGAGCTGGGCTTAATTTCAATTTTAAGGAGCGCCGATTGGTTGTTCCTGCAGGCCCTTGTGAGCTGGGCTTAATTTCAATTTTAAGGAGCGCCGATTGGTTGTTCCTGCAGGCCCTTGTGAGCTGGACTTAATTTCAATTTTAAGGAGCGCCGATTGGTTGTTCCTGCAGGCCCTTGTGAGCTGGACTTAATTTCAATTTTAAGGAGCGCCGATTGGTTGTTCCAACAGGCCCTTGTGAGCTGGGCTTAATTTCAATTTTAAGCAGCGCCAATTGGTTGTTCTTGCAATACCTTGTGAACTGGACTTAATTTTAATTTAAAGGAGCGAAGATTGGTTGCTCCTGCAGGCCTTTGTGAGCTGGGCTTAATTTCAATTTTAAGCAGCGCCGATTGGTTGTTCCTGCAGGCCCTTGTGAGCTGGACTTAATTTCAATTTTAAGCAGCGCCGATTGGTTGTTCCTGCAGGCCCTTGTGAGCTGGGTTTAATTTCAATTTTAAGGAGCGCCGATTGGTTGTTCCTGCAGGCCCTTGTGAGCTGGGCTTAATTTCAATTTTAAGCAGCGCCGATTGGTTGTTCCTGCAGGACCTTGTGAGCTGGACTTAATTTTAATTTAAAGGAGCGCCGATTGGTTGTTCCTGCAGGCCCTTGTGAGCTGGGCTTAATTTCAATTTTAAGGAGCGCCGATTGGTTGTTCCTGCAGGCCCTTGTGAGCAGTGCTTAATTTCAATTTTAAGGAGCGCCGATTGGTTGTTCCTGCAGGCCCTTGTGAGCTGGGCTTAATTTCAATTTTAAAAAGCGCCGATTGGTTGTTCCTGCAGGCCCTTGTGAGCTGGGCTTAATTTCAATTTTAAGGAGCGCCGATTGGTTGTTCCTGCAGGCCCTTGTGAGCTGGGCTTAATTTCAATTTTAAGGAGCGCCGATTGGTTGTTCCTGCAGGCCCTTGTGAGCTGGGCTTAATTTCAATTTTAAGGAGCGCCGATTGGTTGTTCCTGCAGGCTCTGTGAGCTGGACTTAATTTCAATTTTAAGGAGCGCCGATTGGTTGTTCCAACAGGCCCTTGTGAGCTGGGCTTAATTTCAATTTTAAGCAGCGCCGATTGGTTGCTCCTGCAGGCCCTTGTGAGCTGGGCTTAATTTCAATTTTAAAAAGCGCCGATTGGTTGTTAGTGCAGGCCCTTGTGAGCTGGACTTAATTTCAATCATAAGCAGCGCCGATTGGTTGTTCCTGCAGGCCCTTGTGAGCTGGACTTAATTTCAATCATAAGCAACGCCGATTGGTTGTTCCTGCAGGCTCTTGTGAGCTGGACTTAATTTCAATTTTAACCAGCGCCGCTTATCTCGGCCTCGATTGGTTGTTCCTGCAGGCCCTGGTGAGTTGGACTTAATTTCAATTTTAACCAGCGCCGTTTATCTCGGCCCCGATTGGTTGTTCCTGCAGGTCGTTGTGAGTTGGACTTAATTTCAATTTTAACCAGCGCCGCTCATCTCGGCCCTGATTGGTTGTTCCTGCATGTCATTGTGAGTTGGACTTAATTTCAATTTTAACCAGCGCCGTTTATCTCGGCCCCGATTGGTTGTTCCTGCAGGCCCTTGTGAGCTGGACTTAATTTCAATTTTAAGAAGCGCCGATTGGTTGTTCCTGCAGGCCCTTGTGAGCTGGACTTAATTTCAATTTTAAGAAGCGCCGATTGGTTGTTCCTGCAGGCCCTTGTGAGCTGGACTTAATTTCAATTTTAAGAAGCGCCGATTGGTTGTTCCTGCAGGCCTTTGTGAGCTGGACTTAATTTCAATTGTTAAGATGCGCCGATAGGTTGTTCCTGCAGGCCCTTGTGAGCTGGACTTAATTTCAATTTTAAGCAGCGCCGATTGGTTGTTCCTGCAGGCCCCTGTGAGCTGGACTTAATTTCAATTTTAAGCAGCGCCGATTGGTTGTTCCTGCAGGCCCTTGTGAGCAGGGCTTAATTTCAATTTTAAGGAGCGCCGATTGGTTGCTCCTGCAGGCCCTTGTGAGCTGGCCTTAATTTCAATTTTAAACAGCGCCGATTGGTTGTTCCTGCAGGCCCTTGTGAGCTGGGCTTAATTTCAATTTTAAAGAGCGCCGATTGGTTGTTCCTGCAGGCCCTTGTGAGCTGGACTTAATTTCAATTTTAAGCAGCGCCGATTGGTTGCTCCTGCAGGCCCTTGTGAGCTGGACTTAATTTCAATTTTAAGCAGCGCCGATTGGTTGTTCTGCAGGCTTTTGTGAGCTGAGTTTAATTTCAATTTTAAGGAGCGCCGATTGGTTGTTCCTGCAGGCCCTTGTGAGCTGGACTTAATTTCAATTTTAAGAAGCGCCGATTGGTTGTTCCTGCAGGTCCTTGTGAGCTGGACTTAATTTCAATTTTAAGAAGCGCCGATTGGTTGTTCCTGCAGGCCTTTGTGAGCTGGACTTAATTTTAATTGTTAAGATGCGCCGATTGGTTGTTCCTGCAGGCCCTTGTGAGCTGGGCTTAATTTCAATTTTAAGGAGCGCCGATTGGTTGTTTCTGCAGGCCCTTGTGAGCTGGGCTTAATTTTAATTTTAAGTAGCGCCGATTGGTTGCTCCTGCAGGCCCTTGTGAGCTGGCCTTAATTTTAATTTTAAACAGCGCCGATTGGTTGTTCCTGCAGGCCCTTGTGAGCTGGACTTAATTTCAATTTTAAGAAGCGCCGATTGGTTGTTCCTGCAGGCCCTTGTGAGTTGGACTTAATTTCAATGTTAAGCAGCGCCGATTGGTTGTTAGTGCAGGCCCTTGTGAGCTGGACTTAATTTCAATCATAAGCAGCGCCGATTGGTTGTTTCTGCAGGCCCTTGTGAGCTGGACTTAATTTCAATTTTAACCAGCGCCGCTTATCTCGGCCCCGATTGGTTGTTCCTCCAGGCCATTGTGAGTTGGACTTAATTTCAATTTTAACCAGCGCCGCTGATCTCGGCCCCGATTGGTTGTTCCTGCAGGTCGTTGTGAGTTGGACTTAATTTCAATTTTAACCAGCGCCGCTCATCTCGGCCCTGATTGGTTGTTCCTGCATGTCATTGTGAGTTGGACTTAATTTCAATTTTAAGCTGCGCGCGCTTATCTCGGCGCCGATTGGTTGTTCCTGCAGGCCCCTGTGAGTTGGACTTTATTTCTATTTTAAGCAGCGCGCGCTTATCTCGGCGCCGATTGGTTGTTCCTGCAGGCCCCTGTGAGTTGGACTTAATTTCAATTTTAAGCTGCGCGCGCTTATCTCGGCGCCGATTGGTTGTTCCTGCAGGCCCCTGTGAGTTGGACTTAATTTCAATTTTAAGCTGCGCGCGCTTATCTCGGCGCCGATTGGTTGTTCCTGCAGGCCCTTGTGAGCTGGGCTTAATTTCTAATTTTAAGCAGCGCCGATTGGTTGTTTCTGCCGGCCTTTGTGAGCTGGACTTAATTTCTAATTTTAAACAGCGCCGATTGGTTGTTCCTGCCGGCCCTTGTGAGCTGGACTTAATTTTTAATTTTAAGCAGCGCCGATTGGTTGTTCCTGCCGGCCCTTGTGAGCTGGACTTAATTTCTAATTTTAAGTAGCGCCGATTGGTTGTTTCTGCCGGCCCTTGTGAGCTGGACTTAATTTTTAATTTTAAGCAGCGCCGATTGGTTGTTCCTGCAGGCCCTTGTGAGCTGGGCTTAATTTCAATTTTAAGGAGCGCCGATTGGTTGTTCCAACAGGCCCTTGTGAGCTGGACTTAATTTCAATTTTAAGCAGCGCCAATTGGTTGCTTTTGCAGGCCCTTGTGAGCTGGGCTTAATTTCAATTTTAAAAAGCGCCGATTGGTTGTTCCTGCAGGCCCCTGTGAGCTGGGCTTAATTTCAATTTTAAGCATCGCCGATTGGCTGTTTCTGCAGGCCTTTGTGAGCTGGGCTTAATTTCAATTTTAAGGAGCGCGCGCTTATCTCGGCGCCGATTGGTTGTTCCTGCAGGCCCCTGTGAGTTGGACTTAATTTCAATTTTAAGCTGCGCGCGCTTATCTCGGCGCCGATTGGTTGTTC